>NW_026893189.1:0-32156 GCF_033815535.1 Pezoporus flaviventris | reverse complement strand
TATTTTTGGCAGTTTCTATCCTATTTTTGCCACGTTTAAACTCCTTTTAAGCTTTTTTTTTTTTCCATGCTAATTTTTGCCCCAATTCTTTCCTGGTTTCAGTAGTTTTTCGCTCATTTCTAACCCATTTTTCCCCATTTCTATAAAATTGAAACCGGTTTTCCCCCCGTTTGCTATGCATTCTTGTTACTTTCTTAAACGTTTTAAGCCACTTTTGGCCATTGCTAACCCTTTTTTTATTTCCATTTTCTAAGTCGTTTTAAGCATTTTTTGGTTTCTTTTCCTAACCCAAATGTCTCAATTTCTAACCATTTTTAAGTTATTTTTTCCCTTTCTTAACCCATTTTTGTCAAATTCTAACCCCTTTTAATCCATTTTTGGCAGTTTCTATCCTATTTTTCCACGTTTAAACTCCTTTTAAGCTTTTTTTTTTCCTTGCTAATTTTTGCCCAATTCTTTCCTGGTTTCAGAGTTTTTCGCTCATTTCTAACCCATTTTTCCCCATTTCTATCAAATTGAAACCGGTTTTCCCCCCGTTTGCTATGCATTCTTGTTATTTTCTTAAACGTTTTAAGCCACTTTTGGCCATTGCTAACCCTTTTTTTATTTCCATTTTCTAAGTCGTTTTAAGCATTTTTTCGTTTCTTTTCCTAACCCAAATTTCTCAATTTCTAACCATTTTTAAGTTATTTTTCCCCTTTCCTAACCCATTTTTGTCAACTTCTAACCCCTTTTAATCCATTTTTGGCAGTTTCTATCCTATTTTTGCCACGTTTCAACCCCTTGTAAGCTTTTTTTTTTTTCTCTCCTTGCTATTTTTTGCCCAATTCTTTCCTGGTTTCTGAGTTTTTGGCTCATTTCTAACCCATTTTTTCCCATTTCTATCAAATTGAAACCGGTTTCCCCCCCGTTTGCTATGCATTCTTGTTACTTTCTAATATGTTTTGAGCCACTTTTGGCCATTACTAACCCTTTTTTTATTTCCATTTTCTAAGTCGTTTTAAGCATTTTTTGGTTTCTTTTCCTAACCCAAATTTCTCAATTTCTAACCATTTTTAAGTTATTTTTCCCCTTTCCTAACCCACTTTTGTCAAGTTCTAACCCCTTTTAAAGCATTTCTGGCCATTTCTATCCAATTTTTGCCTCGTTTCAACCCCTTGTAAGCTTTTTTTTTTTCTCTCCTCGCTATTTTTTGCCCAATTCTTTCCTGGTTTCAGAGTTTTTCGCTCATTTCTAACCCATTTTTCCCCATTTCTATCAAATTTAAACCAGTTTTTCCCCCGTTTGCTATGCATTCTTGTTGCTTTCTAATATGTTTTAAGCCACTTTTGGCCATTACTAACCCTTATTTTATTTCCATTTTCTAAGTCGTTTTAAGCATTTTTTCGTTTCTTTTCCTAACCCAAATTTCTCAATTTCTAACCATTTTTAAGTTATTTTTCCCCTTTCCTAACCCATTTTTGTCAAGTTCTAACCCCTTTTAATCCATTTTTGGCAGTTTCTATCCTATTTTTGCCACGTTTAAACTCCTTTTAAGCTTTTTTTTTCCATGCTAATTTTTGCCCAATTCTTTCCTGGTTTCAGAGTTTTTCCCTCATTTCTAACCCATTTTTCCCGCATTTCTATCAAATTGAAACCGGTTTTCCCCCCGTTTGCTATGCATTCTTGTTACTTTCTTAAACGTTTTAAGCCACTTTTGGCCATTGCTAACCCTTTTTTTATTTCCATTTTCTAAGTCATTTTAAGCATTTTTTCGTTTCTTTTCCTAACCCAAATTTCTCAATTTCTAACCATTTTTAAGTTATTTTTCCCCTTTCCTAGCCCATTTTTGTCAAGTTCTAACCCCTTTTAATCCATTTTTGGCAGTTTCTATCCTATTTTTGCCACGTTTAAACTCCTTTTAAGCTTTTTTTTTCCATGCTAATTTTTGCCCAATTCTTTCCTGGTTTCAGAGTTTTTCCCTCATTTCTAACCCATTTTTCCCCATTTCTATAAAATTGAAACCGGTTTTCCCCCCGTTTGCTATGCATTCTTCTTACTTTCTTAAACGTTTTAAGCCACTTTTGGCCATTGCTAACCCTTTTTTTATTTCCATTTTCTAAGTCGTTTTAAGCATTTTTTCGTTTCTTTTCCTAACCCAAATTTCTCAATTTCTAACCATTTTTAAGTTATTTTTCCCCTTTCCTAACCCACTTTTGTCAAGTTCTAACCCCTTTTAAAGCATTTCTGGCCATTTCTATCCAATTTTTGCCACGTTTAAACTCCTTTTAAGCTTTTTTTTTCCATGCTAATTTTTGCCCAATTCTTTCCTGGTTTCAGAGTTTTTCCCTCATGTCTAACCCATTTTTCCCCATTTCTATAAAATTGAAACCGGTTTTCCCCCCATTTGCTATGCATTCTTGTTACTTTCTTAAACGTTTTAAGCCACTTTTGGCCATTGCTAACCCTTTTTTTATTTCCATTTTCTAAGTCGTTTTAAGGATTTTTTGGTTTCTTTTCCTAACCCAAATTTCTCAATTTCTAACCATTTTTAAGTTATTTTTCCCCTTTCCTAACCCATTTTTGTCAACTTCTAACCCCTTTTAATCCATTTTTGGCAGTTTCTATCCTATTTTTGCCACGTTTCAACCCCTTGTAAGCTTTTTTTTTTTTCTCTCCTCGCTATTTTTTGCCCAATTCTTTCCTGGTTTCAGAGTTTTTCGCTCATTTCTAACCCATTTTTCCCCATTTCTATCAAATTGAAACCGGTTTCCCCCCTGTTTGCTATGCATTCTTGTTACTTTCTAATATGTTTTGAGCCACTTTTGGCCATTACTAACCCTTTTTTTATTTCCATTTTCTAAGTCGTTTTAAGCATTTTTTGGTTTCTTTTCCTAACCCAAATTTCTCAATTTCTAACCATTTTTAAGTTATTTTTCCCCTTTCCTAACCCACTTTTGTCAAGTTCTAACCCCTTTTAAAGCATTTCTGGCCATTTCTATCCAATTTTTGCCTCGTTTCAACCCCTTGTAAGCTTTTTTTTTTTCTCTCCTCGCTATTTTTTGCCCAATTCTTTCCTGGTTTCAGAGTTTTTCGCTCATTTCTAACCCATTTTTCCCCATTTCTATCAAATTTAAACCAGTTTTTCCCCCGTTTGCTATGCATTCTTGTTGCTTTCTAATATGTTTTAAGCCACTTTTGGCCATTACTAACCCTTATTTTATTTCCATTTTCTAAGTCGTTTTAAGCATTTTTTCGTTTCTTTTCCTAACCCAAATTTCTCAATTTCTAACCATTTTTAAGTTATTTTTCCCCTTTCCTAACCCATTTTTGTCAAGTTCTAACCCCTTTTAATCCATTTTTGGCAGTTTCTATCCTATTTTTGCCACGTTTAAACTCCTTTTAAGCTTTTTTTTTCCATGCTAATTTTTGCCCAATTCTTTCCTGGTTTCAGAGTTTTTCCCTCATTTCTAACCCATTTTTCCCGCATTTCTATCAAATTGAAACCGGTTTTCCCCCCGTTTGCTATGCATTCTTGTTACTTTCTTTAACGTTTTAAGCCACTTTTGGCCATTGCTAACCCTTTTTTTATTTCCATTTTCTAAGTCATTTTAAGCATTTTTTCGTTTCTTTTCCTAACCCAAATTTCTCAATTTCTAACCATTTTTAAGTTATTTTTCCCCTTTCCTAGCCCATTTTTGTCAAGTTCTAACCCCTTTTAATCCATTTTTGGCAGTTTCTATCCTATTTTTGCCACGTTTAAACTCCTTTTAAGCTTTTTTTTTCCATGCGAATTTTTGCCCAATTCTTTCCTGGTTTCAGAGTTTTTCCCTCATTTCTAACCCATTTTTCCCCATTTCTATAAAATTGAAACCGGTTTTCCCCCCGTTTGCTATGCATTCTTCTTACTTTCTTAAACGTTTTAAGCCACTTTTGGCCATTGCTAACCCTTTTTTTATTTCCATTTTCTAAGTCGTTTTAAGCATTTTTTCGTTTCTTTTCCTAACCCAAATTTCTCAATTTCTAACCATTTTTAAGTTATTTTTCCCCTTTCCTAACCCACTTTTGTCAAGTTCTAACCCCTTTTAAAGCATTTCTGGCCATTTCTATCCAATTTTTGCCACGTTTAAACTCCTTTTAAGCTTTTTTTTTCCATGCTAATTTTTGCCCAATTCTTTCCTGGTTTCAGAGTTTTTCCCTCATGTCTAACCCATTTTTCCCCATTTCTATAAAATTGAAACCGGTTTTCCCCCCATTTGCTATGCATTCTTGTTACTTTCTTAAACGTTTTAAGCCACTTTTGGCCATTGCTAACCCTTTTTTTATTTCCATTTTCTAAGTCGTTTTAAGGATTTTTTGATTTCTTTTCCTAACTCAAATTCCTCAATTTCTAACCATTTTTAAGTTATTTTTCCCCTTTCCTAACCCATTTTTGTCAAGTTCTAACCCCTTTTAATCCATTTTTGGCAGTTTCTATCCAATTTTTGCCACGTTTCAACCCCTTTTAAGCTTTTTTTTTCTCCTTGATATTTTTTGCCCAATTCTTTCCTGGTTTCAGAGTTTTTCCCTCATTTCTAACCCATTTTTCCCCATTTCTATCAAATTTAAACCAGTTTTCACCCCGTTTGCTATGCATTCTTGCTACTGTCTTAAACGTTTTAAGCCACTTTTGGCCATTGCTAACCCTTTTTTTATTTCCATTTTCTAAGTCGTTTTAAGCATTTTTTGGTTTCTTTTCCTAACCCAAATTTCTCAATTTCTAACCATTTTTAAGTTATTTTTTCCCTTTCTTAACCCATTTTTGTCAAATTCTAACCCCTTTTAATCCATTTTTGGCTTTTTCTATCCTATTTTTCCACGTTTAAACTCCTTTTAAGCTTTTTTTTTTCCTTGCTAATTTTTGCCCAATTCTTTCCTGGTTTCAGAGTTTTTCGCTCATTTCTAACCCATTTTTCCCCATTTCTATCAAATTGAAACCGGTTTTCCCCCCGTTTGCTATGCATTCTTGTTACTTTCTTAAACGTTTTAAGCCACTTTTGGAGATTGCTAACCCTTTTTTTATTTCCATTTTCTAAGTCGTTTTAAGCATTTTTTTGTTTCTTTTCCTAACCCAAATTTCTCAATTTCTAACCATTTTTAAGTTATTTTTCCCCTTTCCTAACCCATTTTTGTCAACTTCTAACCCCTTTTAATCCATTTTTGGCAGTTTCTATCCTATTTTTGCCACGTTTCAACCCCTTGTAAGCTTTTTTTTTTTCTCCTTGCTATTTTTTGCCCAATTCTTTCCTGGTTTCTGAGTTTTTGGCTCATTTCTAACCCATTTTTTCCCATTTCTATAAAATTGAAACCGGTTTTCCCCCCGTTTGCTATGCATTCTTGTTATTTTCTTAAACGTTTTAAGCCACTTTTGGCCATTGCTAACCCTTTTTTTATTTCCATTTTCTAAGTCGTTTTAAGCATTTTTTCGTTTCTTTTCCTAGCCCAAATTTCTCAATTTCTAACCATTTTTAAATTACTTTTCCCCTTTCCTAACCCATTTTTGTCAAGTTCTGACCCCTTTTAAAGCATTTCTGGCCATTTCTATCCAATTTTTGCCACGTTTCAACCCCTTTTAAGCTTTTTTTTTTTCTCCTTGCTATTTTTTGCCCAATTCTTTCCTGGTTTCTGAGTTTTTGGCTTATTTCTAACCCATTTTTTCCCATTTCTATAAAATTGAAACCGGTTTTCCCCCCGTTTGCTATGCATTCTTGTTATTTTCTTAAACGTTTTAAGCCACTTTTGGCCATTGCTAACCCTTTTTTTATTTCCATTTTCTAAGTCGTTTTAAGCATTTTTTGGTTTCTTTTCCTAACCCAAATTTCTCAATTTCTAACCATTTTTAAGTTATTTTTCCCCTTTCCTAACCCATTTTTGTCAAGTCCTAACCCCTTTTAATCCATTTTTGGCAGTTTCTATCCTATTTTTGCCACGTTTAAACCCCTTTTAAGCTTTTTTTTTTCTCCTTCCTAAATTTGCCCAATTCATTCCTGGTTTCAGAGTTTTTCGCTCATTTCTAACCCATTTTTCCCCATTTCTATCAAATTGAAACCGGTTTTCCCCCCATTTGCTATGCATTCTTGTTACTTTCTTAAATGTTTTGAGCCACTTCTGGCCATTACTAACCCTTTTTTTATTTCCATTTTCTAAGTCGTTTTAAGCATTTTTTGGTTTCTTTTCCTAACCCAAATTTCTCAATTTCTAACCATTTTTAAGTTATTTTTCCCCTTTCCTAACCCATTTTTGTCAACTTCTAACCCCTTTTAATCCATTTTTGGCAGTTTCTATCCTATTTTTGCCACGTTTCAACCCCTTGTAAGCTTTTTTTTTTTCTCCTTGCTATTTTTTGCCCAATTCTTTCCTGGTTTCTGAGTTTTTGGCTCATTTCTAACCCATTTTTTCCCATTTCTATAAAATTGAAACCGGTTTTCCCCCCGTTTGCTATGCATTCTTGTTATTTTCTTAAACGTTTTAAGCCACTTTTGGCCATTGCTAACCCTTTTTTTATTTCCATTTTCTAAGTCGTTTTAAGCATTTTTTCGTTTCTTTTCCTAGCCCAAATTTCTCAATTTCTAACCATTTTTAAATTACTTTTCCCCTTTCCTAACCCATTTTTGTCAAGTTCTGACCCCTTTTAAAGCATTTCTGGCCATTTCTATCCAATTTTTGCCACGTTTCAACCCCTTTTAAGCTTTTTTTTTTTCTCCTTGCTATTTTTTGCCCAATTCTTTCCTGGTTTCTGAGTTTTTGGCTTATTTCTAACCCATTTTTTCCCATTTCTATAAAATTGAAACCGGTTTTCCCCCCGTTTGCTATGCATTCTTGTTATTTTCTTAAACGTTTTAAGCCACTTTTGGCCATTGCTAACCCTTTTTTTATTTCCATTTTCTAAGTCGTTTTAAGCATTTTTTGGTTTCTTTTCCTAACCCAAATTTCTCAATTTCTAACCATTTTTAAGTTATTTTTCCCCTTTCCTAACCCATTTTTGTCAAGTCCTAACCCCTTTTAATCCATTTTTGGCAGTTTCTATCCTATTTTTGCCACGTTTAAACTCCTTTTAAGCTTTTTTTTTCCTTGCGAATTTTCCCAAATCTTTCCTGGTTTCAGAGTTTTTCGCTCATTTCTAACTCATTTTTCCCCATTTCTATCAAATTTAAACCAGTTTTTCCCCCGTTTGCTATGCATTCTTGTTACTTTCTTATACGTTTTAAGCCACTTTTGGCCATTGCTAACCCTATTTTTATTTTAATTTTCTAAGTCGTTTTAAGCATTTTTTGGTTTCTTTTCCTCACGCAAATTTCTCAATTTCTAACCATTTTTAAGTGATTTTTCCCCTTTCCTAACCCACTTTGGTCAAGTTCTAACCCCTTTTAATCCATTTTTGGCAGTTTCTATCCAATTTTTGCCTCGTTTCAACCCCTTGTAAGCTTTTTTTTTCCTCTCCTCGCAATTTTTTCCCAATTCTTTCCTGGTTTCAGAGTTTTTCGCCCATTTCTAACCCATTTTTCCCCATTTCTATCAAATTGTAACCGGTTTCCCCCCCGTTTGCTATGCATTCTTGTTACTTTCTAATATGTTTTGAGCCACTTTTGGCCATTACTAACCCTTTTTTTATTTCCATTTTCTAAGTCGTTTTAAGCATTTTTTGGTTTCTTTTCCTAACCCAAATTTCTCAATTTCTAACCATTTTTAAGTTATTTTTCCCCTTTCCTAACCCATTTTTGTCAAGTTCTAACCCCTTTTAAAGCATTTCTGGCCATTTCTATCCAATTTTTGCCTCGTTTCAACCCCTTGTAAGCTTTTTTTTTTTTCTCTCCTCGCTATTTTTTGCCCAATTCTTTCCTGGTTTCAGAGTTTTTCGCTCATTTCTAACCCATTTTTCCCCATTTCTATCAAATTTAAACCAGTTTTTCCCCCGTTTGCTATGCATTCTTGTTGCTTTCTAATATGTTTTAAGCCACTTTTGGCCATTACTAACCCTTATTTTATTTCCATTTTCTAAGTCGTTTTAAGCATTTTTTCGTTTCTTTTCCTAACCCAAATGTCTCAATTTCTAACCATTTTTAAGTTATTTTTCCCCTTTCCTAACCCATTTTTGTCAAGTTCTAACCCCTTTTAATCCATTTTTGGCAGTTTCTATCCTATTTTTGCCACGTTTAAACTCCTTTTAAGCTTTTTTTTTTCCATGCTAATTTTTGCCCAATTCTTTCCTGGTTTCAGAGTTTTTCCCTCATTTCTAACCCATTTTTCCCCATTTCTATAAAATTGAAACCGGTTTTCCCCCCGTTTGCTATGCATTCTTGTTACTTTCTTAAACGTTTTAAGCCACTTTTGGCCATTGCTAACCCTTTTTTTATTTCCATTTTCTAAGTCGTTTTAAGCATTTTTTGGTTTCTTTTCCTAACCCAAATTTCTCAATTTCTAACCATTTTTAAGTTATTTTTTCCCTTTCTTAACCCATTTTTGTCAAATTCTAACCCCTTTTAATCCATTTTTGGCATTTTCTATCCTATTTTTCCACGTTTAAACTCCTTTTAAGCTTTTTTTTTTCCTTGCTAATTTTTGCCCAATTCTTTCCTGGTTTCAGAGTTTTTCGCTCATTTCTAACCCATTTTTCCCCATTTCTATCAAATTGAAACCGGTTTTCCCCCCGTTTGCTATGCATTCTTGTTACTTTCTTAAACGTTTTAAGCCACTTTTGGAGATTGCTAACCCTTTTTTTATTTCCATTTTCTAAGTCGTTTTAAGCATTTTTTCGTTTCTTTTCCTAACCCAAATTTCTCAATTTCTAACCATTTTTAAGTTATTTTTCCCCTTTCCTAACCCATTTTTGTCAACTTCTAACCCCTTTTAATCCATTTTTGGCAGTTTCTATCCTATTTTTGCCACGTTTCAACCCCTTGTAAGCTTTCTTTTTTTCTCCTTGCTATTTTTTGCCCAATTCTTTCCTGGTTTCTGAGTTTTTGGCTCATTTCTAACCCATTTTTTCCCATTTCTATAAAATTGAAACCGGTTTTCCCCCCGTTTGCTATGCATTCTTGTTATTTTCTTAAACGTTTTAAGCCACTTTTGGCCATTGCTAACCCTTTTTTTATTTCCATTTTCTAAGTCGTTTTAAGCATTTTTTCGTTTCTTTTCCTAACCCAAATTTCTCAATTTCTAACCATTTTTAAATTACTTTTCCCCTTTCCTAACCCATTTTTGTCAAGTTCTGACCCCTTTTAAAGCATTTCTGGCCATTTCTATCCAATTTTTGCCACGTTTCAACCCCTTTTAAGCTTTTTTTTTTTCTCCTTGCTATTTTTTGCCCAATTCTTTCCTGGTTTCTGAGTTTTTGGCTTATTTCTAACCCATTTTTTCCCATTTCTATAAAATTGAAACCGGTTTTCCCCCCGTTTGCTATGCATTCTTGTTATTTTCTTAAACGTTTTAAGCCACTTTTGGCCATTGCTAACCCTTTTTTTATTTCCATTTTCTAAGTCGTTTTAAGCATTTTTTGGTTTCTTTTCCTAACCCAAATTTCTCAATTTCTAACCATTTTTAAGTTATTTTTCCCCTTTCCTAACCCATTTTTGTCAAGTCCTAACCCCTTTTAATCCATTTTTGGCAGTTTCTATCCTATTTTTGCCACGTTTAAACTCCTTTTAAGCTTTTTTTTTCCTTGCGAATTTTCCCAAATCTTTCCTGGTTTCAGAGTTTTTCGCTCATTTCTAACTCATTTTTCCCCATTTCTATCAAATTTAAACCAGTTTTTCCCCCGTTTGCTATGCATTCTTGTTACTTTCTTATACGTTTTAAGCCACTTTTGGCCATTGCTAACCCTATTTTTATTTTAATTTTCTAAGTCGTTTTAAGCATTTTTTGGTTTCTTTTCCTAACCCAAATTCCTCAATTTCTAACCATTTTTAAGTGATTTTTCCCCCTTTCCTAACCCACTTTGGTCAAGTTCTAACCCCTTTTAATCCATTTTTTGGCAGTTTCTATCCAATTTTTGCCTCGTTTCAACCCCTTGTAAGCTTTTTTTTTTCCTCTCCTCGCAATTTTTTCCCAATTCTTTCCTGGTTTCAGAGTTTTTCGCCCATTTCTAACCCATTTTTCCCCATTTCTATCAAATTGTAACCGGTTTCCCCCCCGTTTGCTATGCATTCTTGTTACTTTCTAATATGTTTTGAGCCACTTTTGGCCATTACTAACCCTTTTTTTATTTTCCATTTTCTAAGTCGTTTTAAGCATTTTTTGGTTTCTTTTCCTAACCCAAATTTCTCAATTTCTAACCATTTTTAAGTTATTTTTCCCTTTCCTAACCCATTTTTGTCAAGTTCTAACCCCTTTTAAAAGCATTTCTGGCCATTTCTATCCAATTTTTGCCTCATTTCAACCCCTTGTAAGCTTTTTTTTTTTTCTCTCCTCGCTATTTTTTGCCCAATTCTTTCCTGGTTTCAGAGTTTTTCGCTCATTTCTAACCCATTTTTCCCCATTTCTATCAAATTTAAACCAGTTTTTCCCCCGTTTGCTATGCATTCTTGTTGCTTTCTAATATGTTTTAAGCCACTTTTGGCCATTACAAACCCTTATTTTATTTCCATTTTCTAAGTCGTTTTAAGCATTTTTTCGTTTCTTTTCCTAACCCAAATTTCTCAATTTCTAACCATTTTTAAGTTATTTTTCCCCTTTCCTAACCCATTTTTGTCAAGTTCTAACCCCTTTTAATCCATTTTTGGCAGTTTCTATCTTATTTTTGCCACGTTTAAACTCCTTTTAAGCTTTTTTTTTCCATGCTAATTTTTGCCCAATTCTTTCCTGGTTTCAGAGTTTTTTCCCTCATTTCTAACCCATTTTTCCCCATTTCTATAAAATTGAAACCGGTTTTCCCCCCGTTTGCTATGCATTCTTGTTACTTTCTTAAACGTTTTAAGCCACTTTTGGCCATTGCTAACCCTTTTTTTATTTCCATTTTCTAAGTCGTTTTAAGCATTTTTTGGTTTCTTTTCCTAACCCAAATTTCTCAATTTCTAACCATTTTTAAGTTATTTTTTCCCTTTCTTAACCCATTTTTGTCAAATTCTAACCCCTTTTAATCCATTTTTGGCATTTTCTATCCTATTTTTGCCACGTTTAAACTCCTTTTAAGCTTTTTTTTTTCCTTGCTAATTTTTGCCCAATTCTTTCCTGGTTTCAGAGTTTTTCGCTCATTTCTAACCCATTTTTCCCCATTTCTATCAAATTGAAACCGGTTTTCCCCCCGTTTGCTATGCATTCTTGTTACTTTCTTAAACGTTTTAAGCCACTTTTGGAGATTGCTAACCCATTTTTATTTCCATTTTCTAAGTCGTTTTAAGCATTTTTTCGTTTCTTTTCCTAACCCAAATTTCTCAATTTCTAACCATTTTTAAGTTATTTTTCCCCTTTCCTAACCCATTTTTGTCAACTTCTAACCCCTTTTAATCCATTTTTGGCAGTTTCTATCCTATTTTTGCCACGTTTCAACCCCTTGTAAGCTTTTTTTTTTTCTCCTTGCTATTTTTTGCCCAATTCTTTCCTGGTTTCTGAGTTTTTGGCTCATTTCTAACCCATTTTTTCCCATTTCTATAAAATTGAAACCGGTTTTCCCCCGTTTGCTATGCATTCTTGTTATTTTCTTAAACGTTTTAAGCCACTTTTGGCCATTGCTAACCCTTTTTTTATTTCCATTTTCTAAGTCGTTTTAAGCATTTTTTCGTTTCTTTTCCTAACCCAAATTTCTCAATTTCTAACCATTTTTAAATTACTTTTCCCCTTTCCTAACCCATTTTTGTCAAGTTCTGACCCCTTTTAAAGCATTTCTGGCCATTTCTATCCAATTTTTGCCACGTTTCAACCCCTTTTAAGCTTTTTTTTTTTCTCCTTGCTATTTTTTGCCCAATTCTTTCCTGGTTTCTGAGTTTTTGGCTTATTTCTAACCCATTTTTTCCCATTTCTATAAAATTGAAACCGGTTTTCCCCCCGTTTGCTATGCATTCTTGTTATTTTCTTAAACGTTTTAAGCCACTTTTGGCCATTGCTAACCCTTTTTTTATTTCCATTTTCTAAGTCGTTTTAAGCATTTTTTGGTTTCTTTTCCTAACCCAAATTTCTCAATTTCTAACCATTTTTAAGTTATTTTTCCCCTTTCCTAACCCATTTTTGTCAAGTCCTAACCCCTTTTAATCCATTTTTGGCAGTTTCTATCCTATTTTTGCCACGTTTAAACTCCTTTTAAGCTTTTTTTTCGTTGCGAATTTTCCCAATTCTTTCCTGGTTTCAGAGTTTTTCGCTCATTTCTAACTCATTTTTCCCCATTTCTATCAAATTTAAACCAGTTTTTCCCCCGTTTGCTATGCATTCTTGTTACTTTCTTATACGTTTTAAGCCACTTTTGGCCATTGCTAACCCTATTTTTATTTTAATTTTCTAAGTCGTTTTAAGCATTTTTTGGTTTCCTTTCCTAACCCAAATTCCTCAATTTCTAACCATTTTTAAGTGATTTTTCCCCTTTCCTAACCCACTTTGGTCAACTTCTAACCCCTTTTAATCCATTTTTGGCAGTTTCTATCCAATTTTTGCCTAGTTTCAACCCCTTGTAAGCTTTTTTTTTCCTCTCCTCGCAATTTTTTCCCAATTCTTTCCTGGTTTCAGAGTTTTTCGCCCATTTCTAACCCATTTTTCCCCATTTCTATCAAATTGTAACCGGTTTCCCCCCCGTTTGCTATGCATTCTTGTTACTTTCTAATATGTTTTGAGCCACTTTTGGCCATTACTAACCCTTTTTTTATTTCCATTTTCTAAGTCGTTTTAAGCATTTTTTGGTTTCTTTTCCTAACCCAAATTTCTCAATTTCTAACCATTTTTAAGTTATTTTTCCCCTTTCCTAACCCATTTTTGTCAAGTTCTAACCCCTTTTAAAGCATTTCTGGCCATTTCTATCCAATTTTTGCCTCGTTTCAACCCCTTGTAAGCTTTTTTTTTTTCTCTCCTCGCCATTTTTTGCCCAATTCTTTCCTGGTTTCAGAGTTTTTCCCTCATTTCTAACCCATTTTTCCCCATTTCTATCAAATTTAAACCAGTTTTTCCCCCGTTTGCTATGCATTCTTGTTGCTTTCTAATATGTTTTAAGCCACTTTTGGCCATTACTAACCCTTATTTTATTTCCATTTTCTAAGTCGTTTTAAGCATTTTTTCGTTTCTTTTCCTAACCCAAATTTCTCAATTTCTAACCATTTTTAAGTTATTTTTCCCCTTTCCTAACCCATTTTTGTCAAGTTCTAACCCCTTTTAATCCATTTTTGGCAGTTTCTATCCTATTTTTGCCACGTTTAAACTCCTTTTAAGCTTTTTTTTTCCATGCTAATTTTTGCCCAATTCTTTCCTGGTTTCAGAGTTTTTCCCTCATTTCTAACCCATTTTTCCCCATTTCTATAAAATTGAAACCGGTTTTCCCCCCATTTGCTATGCATTCTTGTTACTTTCTTAAACGTTTTAAGCCACTTTTGGCCATTGCTAACCCTTTTTTTATTTCCATTTTCTAAGTCGTTTTAAGGATTTTTTGGTTTCTTTTCCTAACTCAAATTCCTCAATTTCTATCCATTTTTAATTTATTTTTCCCCTTTCCTAACCCATTTTTGTCAAGTTCTAACCCCTTTTAATCCATTTTTGGCAGTTTCTATCCAATTTTTGCCACGTTTCAACCCTTTTAAGCTTTTTTTTTCTCCTTGATATTTTTTGCCCAATTCTTTCCTGGTTTCAGAGTTTTTCCCTCATTTCTAACCCATTTTTCCCCATTTCTATCAAATTTAAACCAGTTTTCACCCCGTTTGCTATGCATTCTTGTTACTGTCTTAAACGTTTTAAGCCACTTTTGGCCATTGCTAACCCTTTTTTTATTTCCATTTTCTAAGTCGTTTTAAGCATTTTTTGGTTTCTTTTCCTAACCCAAATGTCTCAATTTCTAACCATTTTTAAGTTATTTTTTCCCTTTCTTAACCCATTTTTGTCAAATTCTAACCCCTTTTAATCCATTTTTGGCAGTTTCTATCCTATTTTTCCACGTTTAAACTCCTTTTAAGCTTTTTTTTTTCCTTGCTAATTTTTGCCCAATTCTTTCCTGGTTTCAGAGTTTTTCGCTCATTTCTAACCCATTTTTCCCCATTTCTATCAAATTGAAACCGGTTTTCCCCCCGTTTGCTATGCATTCTTGTTACTTTCTTAAACGTTTTAAGCCAGGAGATTGCTAACCCTTTTTTTATTTCCATTTTCTAAGTCGTTTTAAGCATTTTTTCGTTTCTTTTCCTAACCCAAATTTCTCAATTTCTAACCATTTTTAAGTTATTTTTCCCCTTTCCTAACCCATTTTTGTCAAGTTCTAACCCCTTTTAATCCATTTTTGGCAGTTTCTATCCTATTTTTGCCACGTTTAAACTCCTTTTAAGCTTTTTTTTCCTTGCGAATTTTCCCAATTCTTTCCTGGTTTCAGAGTTTTTTGCTCATTTCTAACTCATTTTTCCCCATTTCTATCAAATTTAAACCAGTTTTTCCCCCGTTTGCTATGCATTCTTGTTACTTTCTTAAACGTTTTAAGCCACTTTTGGCCATTGCTAACCCTTTTTTTATTTCAATTTTCTAAGTCATTTTAAGCATTTTTTCGTTTCTTTTCCTAACCCATATTTCTCAATTCCTAACCATTTTTAAGTTATTTTTCCCCTTTCCTAACCCACTTTTGTCAAGTTCTAACCCCTTTTAAAGCATTTCTGGCCATTTCTATCCAATTTTTGCCACGTTTAAACTCCTTTTAAGCTTTTTTTTTCCATGCTAATTTTTGCCCAATTCTTTCCTGGTTTCAGAGTTTTTCCCTCATGTCTAACCCATTTTTCCCCATTTCTATAAAATTGAAACCGGTTTTCCCCCCGTTTGCTATGCATTCTTGTTATTTTCTTAAACGTTTTAAGCCACTTTTGGCCATTGCTAACCCTTTTTTTATTTCCATGTTCTAAGTCGTTTTAAGCATTTTTTGGTTTCTTTTCCTAACCCAAATTTCTCAATTTCTAACCATTTTTAAATTACTTTTCCCCTTTCCTAACCCATTTTTGTCAAGTTCTAACCCCTTTTAAAGCATTTCTGGCCATTTCTATCCAATTTTTGCCACGTTTCAACCCTTTTAAGCTTTTTTTTTTTCTCCTTGCTATTTTTTGCCCAATTCTTTCCTGGTTTCTGAGTTTTTGGCTTATTTCTAACCCATTTTTTCCCATTTCTATAAAATTGAAACTGGTTTTCCCCCCGTTTGCTATGCATTCTTGTTGCTTTCTAATATGTTTTAAGCCACTTTTGGCCATTGCTAACCCTTTTTTTATTTCCATTTTCTAAGTCGTTTTAAGCATTTTTTGGTTTCTTTTCCTAACCCAAATTTCTCAATTTCTAACCATTTTTAAGTTATTTTTCCCCTTTCCTAACCCATTTTTGTCAAGTCCTAACCCCTTTTAATCCATTTTTGGCAGATTCTATCCTATTTTTGCCACGTTTAAACTCCTTTTAAGCTTTTTTTTTTCCATGCTAATTTTTGCCCAATTCTTTCCTGGTTTCAGAGTTTTTCCCTCATTTCTAACCCATTTTTCCCCATTTCTATAAAATTGAAACCGGTTTTCCCCCCATTTGCTATGCATTCTTGTTACTTTCTTAAACGTTTTAAGCCACTTTTGGCCATTGCTAACCCTTTTTTTATTTCCATTTTCTAAGTCGTTTTAAGCATTTTTTTCGTTTCTTTTCCTAACCCAAATTCCTCAATTTCTAACCATTTTTAAGTTATTTTTCCCCTTTCCTAACCCATTTTTGTCAAGTCCTAACCCCTTTTAATCCATTTTTGGCAGTTTCTATCCTATTTTTGCCACGTTTAAACTCCTTTTAAGCTTTTTTTTTCCTTGCGAATTTTCCCAATTCTTTCCTGGTTTCAGAGTTTTTCGCTCATTTCTAACTCATTTTTCCCCATTTCTATCAAATTTAAACCAGTTTTTCCCCCGTTTGCTATGCATTCTTGTTACTTTCTTATACGTTTTAAGCCACTTTTGGCCATTGCTAACCCTATTTTTATTTTAATTTTCTAAGTCGTTTTAAGCATTTTTTGGTTTCTTTTCCTAACCCAAATTTCTCAATTTCTAACCATTTTTAAGTGATTTTTCCCCTTTCCTAACCCACTTTGGTCAACTTCTAACCCCTTTTAATCCATTTTTGGCAGTTTCTATCCAATTTTTGCCTCGTTTCAACCCCTTGTAAGCTTTTTTTTTCCTCTCCTCGCAATTTTTTCCCAATTCTTTCCGGGTTTCAGAGTTTTTCGCCCATTTCTAACCCATTTTTCCCCATTTCTATCAAATTGTAACCGGTTTCCCCCCCCTTTGCTATGCATTCTTGTTACTTTCTAATATGTTTTGAGCCACTTTTGGCCATTACTAACCCTTTTTTTATTTCCATTTTCTAAGTCGTTTTAAGCATTTTTTGGTTTCTTTTCCTAACCCAAATTTCTCAATTTCTAACCATTTTTAAGTTATTTTTCCCCTTTCCTAACCCATTTTTGTCAAGTTCTAACCCCTTTTAAAGCATTTCTGGCCATTTCTATCCAATTTTTGCCTCGTTTCAACCCCTTGTAAGCTTTTTTTTTTTCTCTCCTCGCTATTTTTTGCCCAATTCTTTCCTGGTTTCAGAGTTTTTCGCTCATTTCTAACCCATTTTTCCCCATTTCTATCAAATTTAAACCAGTTTTTCCCCCGTTTGCTATGCATTCTTGTTGCTTTCTAATATGTTTTAAGCCACTTTTGGCCATTACTAACCCTTATTTTATTTCCATTTTCTAAGTCGTTTTAAGCATTTTTTCGTTTCTTTTCCTAACCCAAATTTCTGAATTTCTAACCATTTTTAAGTTATTTTTCCCCTTTCCTAACCCATTTTTGTCAAGTTCTAACCCCTTTTAATCCATTTTTGGCAGTTTCTATCCTATTTTTGCCACGTTTAAACTCCTTTTAAGCTTTTTTTTTCCATGCTAATTTTTGCCCAATTCTTTCCTGGTTTCAGAGTTTTTCCCTCATTTCTAACCCATTTTTCCCCATTTCTATAAAATTGAAACCGGTTTTCCCCCCGTTTGCTATGCATTCTTCTTACTTTCTTAAACGTTTTAAGCCACTTTTGGCCATTGCTAACCCTTTTTTTATTTCCATTTTCTAAGTCGTTTTAAGCATTTTTTCGTTTCTTTTCCTAACCCAAATTTCTCAATTTCTAACCATTTTTAAGTTATTTTTCCCCTTTCCTAACCCACTTTTGTCAAGTTCTAACCCCTTTTAAAGCATTTCTGGCCATTTCTATCCAATTTTTGCCACGTTTAAACTCCTTTTAAGCTTTTTTTTTCCATGCTAATTTTTGCCCAATTCTTTCCTGGTTTCAGAGTTTTTCCCTCATGTCTAACCCATTTTTCCCCATTTCTATAAAATTGAAACCGGTTTTCCCCCCATTTGCTATGCATTCTTGTTACTTTCTTAAACGTTTTAAGCCACTTTTGGCCATTGCTAACCCTTTTTTTATTTCCATTTTCTAAGTCGTTTTAAGGATTTTTTGGTTTCTTTTCCTAACTCAAATTCCTCAATTTCTAACCATTTTTAATTTATTTTTCCCCTTTCCTAACCCATTTTTGTCAAGTTCTCACCCCTTTTAATCCATTTTTGGCAGTTTCTATCCAATTTTTGCCACGTTTCAACCCCTTTTAAGCTTTTTTTTTCTCCTTGATATTTTTTGCCCAATTCTTTCCTGGTTTCAGAGTTTTTCCCTCATTTCTAACCCATTTTTCCCCATTTCTATCAAATTTAAACCAGTTTTCACCCCGTTTGCTATGCATTCTTGTTACTGTCTTAAACGTTTTAAGCCACTTTTGGCCATTGCTAACCCTTTTTTTATTTCCATTTTCTAAGTTGTTTTAAGCATTTTTTGGTTTCTTTTCCTAACCCAAATTTCTCAATTTCTAACCATTTTTAAGTTATTTTTTCCCTTTCTTAACCCATTTTTGTCAAATTCTAACCCCTTTTAATCCATTTTTGGCAGTTTCTATCCTATTTTTCCACGTTTAAACTCCTTTTAAGCTTTTTTTTTTCATGCTAATTTTTGCCCAATTCTTTCCTGGTTTCAGAGTTTTTCGCTCATTTCTAACCCATTTTTCCCCATTTCTATCAAATTGAAACCGGTTTTCCCCCCGTTTGCTATGCATTCTTGTTACTTTCTTAAACGTTTTAAGCCACTTTTGGAGATTGCTAACCCTTTTTTTATTTCCATTTTCTAAGTCGTTTTAAGCATTTTTTCGTTTCTTTTCCTAACCCAAATTTCTCAATTTCTAACCATTTTTAAGTTATTTTTCCCCTTTCCTAACCCATTTTTGTCAAGTCCTAACCCCTTTTAATCCATTTTTGGCAGTTTCTATCCTATTTTTGCCACGTTTAAACTCCTTTTAAGCTTTTTTTTTTCCTTGCGAATTTTCCCAATTCTTTCCTGGTTTCAGAGTTTTTCGCTCATTTCTAACTCATTTTTCCCCATTTCTATCAAATTTAAACCAGTTTTTCCCCCGTTTGCTATGCATTCTTGTTACTTTCTTATACGTTTTAAGCCACTTTTGGCCATTGCTAACCCTATTTTTATTTTAATTTTCTAAGTCGTTTTAAGCATTTTTTGGTTTCTTTTCCTAACCCAAATTTCTCAATTTCTAACCATTTTTAAGTGATTTTTCCCCTTTCCTAACCCACTTTGGTCAACTTCTAACCCCTTTTAATCCATTTTTGGCAGTTTCTATCCAATTTTTGCCTCGTTTCAACCCCTTGTAAGCTTTTTTTTTCCTCTCCTCGCAATTTTTTCCCAATTCTTTCCGGGTTTCAGAGTTTTTCGCCCATTTCTAACCCATTTTTCCCCATTTCTATCAAATTGTAACCGGTTTCCCCCCCGTTTGCTATGCATTCTTGTTACTTTCTAATATGTTTTGAGCCACTTTTGGCCATTACTAACCCTTTTTTTATTTCCATTTTCTAAGTCGTTTTAAGCATTTTTTGGTTTCTTTTCCTAACCCAAATTTCTCAATTTCTAACCATTTTTAAGTTATTTTTCCCCTTTCCTAACCCATTTTTGTCAAGTTCTAACCCCTTTTAAAGCATTTCTGGCCATTTCTATCCAATT
The DNA here is from genome assembly GCF_033815535.1 of Pezoporus flaviventris. NCBI lineage: Eukaryota > Metazoa > Chordata > Aves > Psittaciformes > Psittacidae > Pezoporus > Pezoporus flaviventris. The sequence continues at coordinate 12,938 of NW_026893189.1, read as the reverse complement.
TTTGCCTCGTTTCAACCCCTTGTAAGCTTTTTTTTTTTCTCTCCTCGCTATTTTTTGCCCAATTCTTTCCTGGTTTCAGAGTTTTTCGCTCATTTCTAACCCATTTTTCCCCATTTCTATCAAATTTAAACCAGTTTTTCCCCCGTTTGCTATGCATTCTTGTTGCTTTCTAATATGTTTTAAGCCACTTTTGGCCATTACTAACCCTTATTTTATTTCCATTTTCTAAGTCGTTTTAAGCATTTTTTCGTTTCTTTTCCTAACCCAAATTTCTCAATTTCTAACCATTTTTAAGTTATTTTTCCCCTTTCCTAACCCATTTTTGTCAAGTTCTAACCCCTTTTAATCCATTTTTGGCAGTTTCTATCCTATTTTTGCCACGTTTCAACTCCTTTTAAGCTTTTTTTTTCCATGCTAATTTTTGCCCAATTCTTTCCTGGTTTCAGAGTTTTCCCTCATTTCTAACCCATTTTTCCCCATTTCTATAAAATTGAAACCGGTTTTCCCCCCGTTTGCTATGCATTCTTCTTACTTTCTTAAACGTTTTAAGCCACTTTTGGCCATTGCTAACCCTTTTTTTATTTCCATTTTCTAAGTCGTTTTAAGGATTTTTTGGTTTCTTTTCCTAACTCAAATTCCTCAATTTCTAACCATTTTTAATTTATTTTTCCCCTTTCCTAACCCACTTTTGTCAAGTTCTAACCCCTTTTAATCCATTTTTGGCAGTTTCTATCCAATTTTTGCCACGTTTCAACCCTTTTTAAGCTTTTTTTTTCTCCTTGATATTTTTTGCCCAATTCTTTCCTGGTTTCAGAGTTTTTCCCTCATTTCTAACCCATTTTTCCCCATTTCTATCAAATTTAAACCAGTTTTCACCCCGTTTGCTATGCATTCTTGTTACTGTCTTAAACGTTTTAAGCCACTTTTGGCCATTGCTAACCCTTTTTTTATTTCCATTTTCTAAGTCGTTTTAAGCATTTTTTGGTTTCTTTTCCTAACCCAAATTTCTCAATTTCTAACCATTTTTAAGTTATTTTTTCCCTTTCTTAACCCATTTTTGTCAAATTCTAACCCCTTTTAATCCATTTTTGGCAGTTTCTATCCTATTTTTCCACGTTTAAACTCCTTTTAAGCTTTTTTTTTTCCTTGCTAATTTTTGCCCAATACTTTCCTGGTTTCAGAGTTTTTCGCTCATTTCTAACCCATTTTTCCCCATTTCTATCAAATTGAAACCGGTTTTCCCCCCGTTTGCTATGCATTCTTGTTACTTTCTTAAACGTTTTAAGCCACTTTTGGAGATTGCTAACCCTTTTTTTATTTCCATTTTCTAAGTCGTTTTAAGCATTTTTTCGTTTCTTTTCCTAACCCAAATTTCTCAATTTCTAACCATTTTTAAGTTATTTTTCCCCTTTCCTAACCCATTTTTGTCAACTTCTAACCCCTTTTAATCCATTTTTGGCAGTTTCTATCCTATTTTTGCCACGTTTCAACCCCTTGTAAGCTTTTTTTTTTCTCTCCTCGCTATTTTTTGCCCAATTCTTTCCTGGTTTCAGAGTTTTTCGCTCATTTCTAACCCATTTTTCCCCATTTCTATCAAATTGAAACCGTTTTTCCCCCCGTTTGCTATGCATTCTTGTTACTTTCTAATATGTTTTAAGCCACTTTTGGCCATTACTAACCCTTTTTTTATTTCCATTTTCTAAGTCGTTTTAAGCATTTTTTGGTTTCTTTTCCTAACCCAAATTTCTCACCATTTTTAAGTTATTTTTCCCCTTTCCTAACCCATTTTTGTCAAGTCCTAACCCCTTTTAATCCATTTTTGGCAGTTTCTATCCTATTTTTGCCACGTTTAAACTCCTTTTAAGCTTTTTTTTCCTTGCGAATTTTCCAATTCTTTCCTGGTTTCAGAGTTTTTTGCTCATTTCTAACTCATTTTTCCCCATTTCTATCAAATTTAAACCAGTTTTTCCCCCGTTTGCTATGCATTCTTGTTACTTTCTTAAACGTTTTAAGCCACTTTTGGCCATTGCTAACCCTTTTTTTATTTCAATTTTCTAAGTCGTTTTAAGCATTTTTTCGTTTCTTTTCCTAACCCATATTTCTCAATTCCTAACCATTTTTAAGTTATTTTTCCCCTTTCCTAACCCACTTTTGTCAAGTTCTAACCCCTTTTAAAGCATTTCTGGCCATTTCTATCCAATTTTTGCCACGTTTAAACTCCTTTTAAGCTTTTTTTTTCCATGCTAATTTTTGCCCAATTCTTTCCTGGTTTCAGAGTTTTTCCCTCATGTCTAACCCATTTTTCCCCATTTCTATAAAATTGAAACCGGTTTTCCCCCCGTTTGCTATGCATTCTTGTTATTTTCTTAAACGTTTTAAGCCACTTTTGGCCATTGCTAACCCTTTTTTTATTTCCATTTTCTAAGTCGTTTTAAGCATTTTTTGGTTTCTTTTCCTAACCCAAATTTCTCAATTTCTAACCATTTTTAAATTACTTTTCCCCTTTCCTAACCCATTTTTGTCAAGTTCTAACCCCTTTTAAAGCATTTCTGGCCATTTCTATCCAATTTTTGCCACGTTTCAACCCCTTTTAAGCTTTTTTTTTTTCTCCTTGCTATTTTTTGCCCAATTCTTTCCTGGTTTCTGAGTTTTTGGCTTATTTCTAACCCATTTTTTCCCATTTCTATAAAATTGAAACCGGTTTTCCCCCCGTTTGCTATGCATTCTTGTTGCTTTCTAATATGTTTTAAGCCACTTTTGGCCATTGCTAACCCTTTTTTTATTTCCATTTTCTAAGTCGTTTTAAGCATTTTTTGGTTTCTTTTCCTAACCCAAATTTCTCAATTTCTAACCATTTTTAAGTTATTTTTCCCCTTTCCTAACCCATTTTTGTCAAGTCCTAACCCCTTTTAATCCATTTTTGGCAGTTTCTATCCTATTTTTGCCACGTTTAAACTCCTTTTAAGCTTTTTTTTCCATGCTAATTTTTGCCCAATTCTTTCCTGGTTTCAGAGTTTTTCCCTCATTTCTAACCCATTTTTCCCCATTTCTATAAAATTGAAACCGGTTTTCCCCCCGTTTGCTATGCATTCTTCTTACTTTCTTAAACGTTTTAAGCCACTTTTGGCCATTGCTAACCCTTTTTTTATTTCCATTTTCTAAGTCGTTTTAAGCATTTTTTCGTTTCTTTTCCTAACCCAAATTTCTCAATTTCTAACCATTTTTAAGTTATTTTTCCCCTTTCCTAACCCATTTTTGTCAACTTCTAACCCCTTTTAATCCATTTTTGGCAGTTTCTATCCTATTTTTGCCACGTTTCAACCCCTTGTAAGCTTTTTTTTTTTCTCTCCTCGCTATTTTTTGCCCAATTCTTTCCTGGTTTCAGAGTTTTTCGCTCATTTCTAACCCATTTTTCCCCATTTCTATCAAATTGAAACCGGTTTCACCCCCGTTTGCTATGCATTCTTGTTACTTTCTAATATGTTTTGAGCCACTTTTGGCCATTACTAACCCTTTTTTTATTTCCATTTTCTAAGTCGTTTTAAGCATTTTTTGGTTTCTTTTCCTAACCCAAATTTCTCAATTTCTAACCATTTTTAAGTTATTTTTCCACTTTCCTAACCCACTTTTGTCAAGTTCTAACCCCTTTTAAAGCATTTCTGGCCATTTCTATCCAATTTTTGCCTCGTTTCAACCCCTTGTAAGCTTTTTTTTTTCCTCTCCTCGCTATTTTTTGCCCAATTCTTTCCTGGTTTCAGAGTTTTTCGCTCATTTCTAACCCATTTTTCCCCATTTCTATCAAATTTAAACCAGTTTTTCCCCCGTTTGCTATGCATTCTTGTTGCTTTCTAATATGTTTTAAGCCACTTTTGGCCATTACTAACCCTTATTTTATTTCCATTTTCTAAGTCGTTTTAAGCATTTTTTCGTTTCTTTTCCTAACCCAAATTTCTCAATTTCTAACCATTTTTAAGTTATTTTTCCCCTTTCCTAACCCATTTTTGTCAAGTTCTAACCCCTTTTAATCCATTTTTGGCAGTTTCTATCCTATTTTTGCCACGTTTAAACTCCTTTTAAGCTTTTTTTTTCCTTGATAATTTTTGCCCAATTCTTTCCTGGTTTCAGAGTTTTTCCCTCATTTCTAACCCATTTTTCCCATTTCTATAAAATTGAAACCGGTTTTCCCCCCGTTTGCTATGCATTCTTGTTACTTTCTTAAACGTTTTAAGCCACTTTTGGCCATTGCTAACCCTTTTTTTATTTCCATTTTCTAAGTCATTTTAAGCATTTTTTCGTTTCTTTTCCTAACCCAAATTTCTCAATTTCTAACCATTTTTAAGTTATTTTTCCCCTTTCCTAGCCCATTTTTGTCAAGTTCTAACCCCTTTTAATCCATTTTTGGCAGTTTCTATCCTATTTTTGCCACGTTTAAACTCCTTTTAAGCTTTTTTTTTCCATGCTAATTTTTGCCCAATTCTTTCCTGGTTTCAGAGTTTTTCCCTCATGTCTAACCCATTTTTCCCCATTTCTATAAAATTGAAACCGGTTTTCCCCCCGTTTGCTATGCATTCTTGTTACTTTCTTAAACGTTTTAAGCCACTTTTGGCCATTGCTAACCCTTTTTTTATTTCCATTTTCTAAGTCGTTTTAAGGATTTTTTGGTTTCTTTTCCTAACTCAAATTCCTCAATTTCTAACCATTTTTAATTTATTTTTCCCCTTTCCTAACCCATTTTTGTCAAGTTCTAACCCCTTTTAATCCATTTTTGGCAGTTTCTATCCAATTTTTGCCACGTTTCAACCCCTTTTAAGCTTTTTTTTTCTCCTTGATATTTTTTGCCCAATTCTTTCCTGGTTTCAGAGTTTTTCCCTCATTTCTAACCCATTTTTCCCCATTTCTATCAAATTTAAACCAGTTTTCACCCCGTTTGCTATGCATTCTTGTTACTGTCTTAAACGTTTTAAGCCACTTTTGGCCATTGCTAACCCTTTTTTTATTTCCATTTTCTAAGTCGTTTTAAGCATTTTTTGGTTTCTTTTCCTAACCCAAATTTCTCAATTTCTAACCATTTTTAAGTTATTTTTCCCCTTTCTTAACCCATTTTTGTCAAATTCTAACCCCTTTTAATCCAGTTTTGGCAGTTTCTATCCTATTTTTCCACGTTTAAACTCCTTTTAAGCTTTTTTTTTTCATGCTAATTTTTGCCCAATTCTTTCCTGGTTTCAGAGTTTTTCGCTCATTTCTAACCCATTTTTCCCCATTTCTATCAAATTGAAACCGGTTTTCCCCCCGTTTGCTATGCATTCTTGTTACTTTCTTAAACGTTTTAAGCCACTTTTGGAGATTGCTAACCCTTTTTTTATTTCCATTTTCTAAGTCGTTTTAAGCATTTTTTCGTTTCTTTTCCTAACCCAAATTTCTCAATTTCTAACCATTTTTAAGTTATTTTTCCCCTTTCCTAACCCATTTTTGTCAACTTCTAACCCCTTTTAATCCATTTTTGGCAGTTTCTATCCTATTTTTGCCACGTTTCAACCCCTTGTAAGCTTTTTTTTTTTTCTCTCCTCGCTATTTTTTGCCCAATTCTTTCCTGGTTTCAGAGTTTTTCGCTCATTTCTAACCCATTTTTCCCATTTCTATCAAATTGAAACCGTTTTTCCCCCCGTTTGCTATGCATTCTTGTTACTTTCTAATATGTTTTAAGCCACTTTTGGCCATTACTAACCCTTTTTTTATTTCCATTTTCTAAGTCGTTTTAAGCATTTTTTGGTTTCTTTTCCTAACCCAAATTTCTCACCATTTTTAAGTTATTTTTCCCCTTTCCTAACCCATTTTTGTCAAGTCCTAACCCCTTTTAATCCATTTTTGGCAGTTTCTATCCTATTTTTGCCACGTTTAAACTCCTTTTAAGCTTTTTTTTCCTTGCGAATTTTCCCAATTCTTTCCTGGTTTCAGAGATTTTGCTCATTTCTAACTCATTTTTCCCCATTTCTATCAAATTTAAACCAGTTTTTCACCCGTTTGCTATGCATTCTTGTTACTTTCTTAAACGTTTTAAGCCACTTTTGGCCATTGCTAACCCTTTTTTTATTTCCATTTTCTAAGTCGTTTTAAGCATTTTTTCGTTTCTTTTCCTAACCCATATTTCTCAATTCCTAACCATTTTTAAGTTATTTTTCCCCTTTCCTAACCCACTTTTGTCAAGTTCTAACCCCTTTTAAAGCATTTCTGGCCATTTCTATCCAATTTTTGCCACGTTTAAACTCCTTTTAAGCTTTTTTTTTCCATGCTAATTTTTGCCCAATTCTTTCCTGGTTTCAGAGTTTTTCCCTCATGTCTAACCCATTTTTCCCCATTTCTATAAAATTGAAACCGGTTTTCCCCCCGTTTGCTATGCATTCTTGTTATTTTCTTAAACGTTTTAAGCCACTTTTGGCCATTGCTAACCCTTTTTTTATTTCCATTTTCTAAGTCGTTTTAAGCATTTTTTGGTTTCTTTTCCTAACCCAAATTTCTCACTTTCTAACCATTTTTAAATTACTTTTCCCCTTTCCTAACCCATTTTTGTCAAGTTCTAACCCCTTTTAAAGCATTTCTGGCCATTTCTATCCAATTTTTGCCACGTTTCAACCCCTTTTAAGCTTTTTTTTTTTCTCCTTGCTATTTTTTGCCCAATTCTTTCCTGGTTTCTGAGTTTTTGGCTTATTTCTAACCCATTTTTTCCCATTTCTATAAAATTGAAACCGGTTTTCCCCCGTTTGCTATGCATTCTTGTTACTTTCCTAAATGTTTTAAGCCACTTTTGGCCATTACTAACCCCTTTTTTATTTCCATTTTCAAAGTAGTTTTAAGCATTTTTTGGTTTCTTTTCCTAACCCAAATTTCTCAATTTCTAACCATTTTTAAGTTATTTTTCCCCTTTCCTAACCCATTTTTGTCAAGTTCTAACCCCTTTAATCCATTTCTGGCCATTTCTATCGTATTTTTGCCATGTTTCAGCCCGTTTTAAGGCGTTTTTTTTCCTTTTCTTACTATTTTTGGCCAATTCTTTCCTGGTTTCAGTGTTTTACCTCCCTTTTTAACCCATTTTTCCCCATTTCTAACAAATTTAAGCCTATTCTTTCCACCGTTTGCTATACATTCTTGTTACTTTCTTAAATGTTTTATGCCACTTTTGCCCATTACTAACCCTTTTTTTTATTTCCATTTTCTAAGTCGTTTTAAGCATTTTTTGGTTTCTTTTCCTAACTCAAATTTGTCAATTTCTAACCATTTTTAAGTTAATTTTCCCCTTTCCTAACTCATTTTTGTCAAGTTCTAACCCCTTTTAATCCATTTTTGGCAGTTTCTATCCCATTTTTGCCACGTTTCAACCCCTTGTAAGCTTTTTTTTTCCCATGCTAATTTTTGCCCAATTCTTTCCTGGTTTCAGAGTTTTTCGCTCATTTATAACCCATTTTTCCCCATTTCTATCAAATATAAACCTGTTTTTCCCTCGTTTGCTATGCATTCTTGTTACTTTCCTAAACGTTTTATCCCACTTTTGCCCATTACTAACCCTTTTTTTATTTCCATTTTCTAAGTCGTTTTAAGCATTTTTTGGTTTCTTTTCCTAACCCAAATTTCTTTTTGGTTTCTTTTCCTAACCCAAATTTCTCAATTTCTAACCATTTTTAAGTTTTTTTTCCCCTTTCCTAACCCATTTTTGTCAAGTTCTAACCCCTTTTAATCCATTTTTGGCAGTTTCTATCCTATTTTTGCCACGTTTCAACCCCTTGTAAGCTTTTTTTTTCCCATGCTAATTTTTGCCCAATTCTTTCCTGGTTTCAGAGTTTTTCGCTCATTTATAACCCATTTTTCCCCATTTCTATCAAATATAAACCTGTTTTTCCCTCGTTTGCTATGCATTCTTGTTACTTTCCTAAACGTTTTATCCCACTTTTGCCCATTACTAACTCTTTTTTTATTTCCATTTTCTAAGTCGTTTTAAGCATTTTTTGGTTTCTTTTCCTAACCCAAATTTCTCAATTTCTAACCATTTTTAAGTTTTTTTTCCCCTTTCCTAACCCATTTTTGTCAAGTTCTAACCCCTTTTAATCCATTTTTGGCAGTTTCTATCCTATTTTTGCCACGTTTCAACCCCTTGTAAGCTTTTTTTTTCCCATGCTAATTTTTGCCCAATTCTTTACTGGTTTCAGAGTTTTTCGCTCATTTATAACCCATTTTTCCCCATTTCTATCAAATTTAAACCAGTTTTTCCCTCGTTTGCTATGCATTCTTGTTACTTTCCTAAACGTTTTATCCCACTTTTGCCCATTACTAACCCTTTTTTTATTTCCATTTTCTAAGTCGTTTTAAGCATTTTTTGGTTTCTTTTCCTAACCCAAATTTCTCAATTTCTAACCATTTTTAAGTTATTTTTCCCCTTTCCTAACCCATTTTTGTCAAGTTCTAACCCCTTTTAATCCATTTTTGGCAGTTTCTATCCTATTTTTGCCACGTTTCAACCCCTTGTAAGCTTTTTTTTTCCCATGCTAATTTTTGCCCAATTCTTTCCTGGTTTCAGAGTTTTTCGCTCATTTATAACCCATTTTTCCCCATTTCTATCAAATTTAAACCAGTTTTTCCCTCGTTTGCTATGCATTCTTGTTACTTTCCTAAACGTTTTATCCCACTTTTGCCCATTACTAACCCTTTTTTTATTTCCATTTTCTAAGTCGTTTTAAGCATGTTTTGGTTTCTTTTCCTAACCCAAATTTCTCAATTTCTAACCATTTTTAAGTTATTTTTCCCCTTTCCTAACCCATTTTTGTCAAGTTCTAACCCCTTTTAAAGCATTTCTGGAAGTTTCTATCCCATTTTAGCCACGTTTCAACCCCTTTTAACCTTTTTTTTTCCTTGCTAATTTTTGCCCAATTCTTTCCTGGTTTCAGAGATTTTTGCTCATTTCTAACCCATTTTTCCCCATTTCTATCAAATTTAAAACGGTTTTCCCCCATTTGCTATGCATTCTTGTTACTTTCCTAAATGTTTTAAGCCACTTTTGGCCATTACTAACCCCTTTTTTATTTCCATTTTCAAAGTAGTTTTAAGCATTTTTTGGTTTCTTTTCCTAACCCAAATTTCTCAATTTCTAACCATTTTTAAGTTATTTTTCCCCTTTCCTAACCCATTTTTGTCAAGTTCTAACCCCTTTAATCCATTTCTGGCCATTTCTATCGTATTTTTGCCATGTTTCAGCCCGTTTTAAGGCGTTTTTTTTTCCTTTTCTTACTATTTTTGGCCAATTCTTTCCTGGTTTCAGTGTTTTACCTCCCTTTTTAACCCATTTTTCCCCATTTCTAACAAATTTAAGCCTATTCTTTCCACCGTTTGCTATACATTCTTGTTACTTTCTTAAATGTTTTATGCCACTTTTGCCCATTACTAACCCTTTTTTTTATTTCCATTTTCTAAGTCGTTTTAAGCATTTTTTGGTTTCTTTTCCTAACTCAAATTTGTCAATTTCTAACCATTTTTAAGTTAATTTTCCCCTTTCCTAACTCATTTTTGTCAAGTTCTAACCCCTTTTAATCCATTTTTGGCAGTTTCTATCCCATTTTTGCCACGTTTCAACCCCTTGTAAGCTTTTTTTTTCCCATGCTAATTTTTGCCCAATTCTTTCCTGGTTTCAGAGTTTTTCGCTCATTTATAACCCATTTTTCCCCATTTCTATCAAATATAAACCTGTTTTTCCCTCGTTTGCTATGCATTCTTGTTACTTTCCTAAACGTTTTATCCCACTTTTGCCCATTACTAACCCTTTTTTTATTTCCATTTTCTAAGTCGTTTTAAGCATTTTTTGGTTTCATTTCCTAACCCAAATTTCTCAATTTCTAACCATTTTTAAGTTTTTTTTCCCCTTTCCTAACCCATTTTTGTCAAGTTCTAACCCCTTTTAATCCATTTTTGGCAGTTTCTATCCTATTTTTGCCACGTTTCAACCCCTTGTAAGCTTTTTTTTTCCCATGCTAATTTTTGCCCAATTCTTTCCTGGTTTCAGAGTTTTTCGCTCATTTATAACCCATTTTTCCCCATTTCTATCAAATATAAACCTGTTTTTCCCTCGTTTGCTATGCATTCTTGTTACTTTCCTAAACGTTTTATCCCACTTTTGCCCATTACTAACTCTTTTTTTATTTCCATTTTCTAAGTCGTTTTAAGCATTTTTTGGTTTCTTTTCCTAACCCAAATTTCTCAATTTCTAACCATTTTTAAGTTTTTTTTCCCCTTTCCTAACCCATTTTTGTCAAGTTCTAACCCCTTTTAATCCATTTTTGGCAGTTTCTATCCTATTTTTGCCACGTTTCAACCCCTTGTAAGCTTTTTTTTTCCCATGCTAATTTTTGCCCAATTCTTTACTGGTTTCAGAGTTTTTCGCTCATTTATAACCCATTTTTCCCCATTTCTATCAAATTTAAACCAGTTTTTCCCTCGTTTGCTATGCATTCTTGTTACTTTCCTAAACGTTTTATCCCACTTTTGCCCATTACTAACCCTTTTTTTATTTCCATTTTCTAAGTCGTTTTAAGCATTTTTTGGTTTCTTTTCCTAACCCAAATTTCTCAATTTCTAACCATTTTTAAGTTATTTTTCCCCTTTCCTAACCCATTTTTGTCAAGTTCTAACCCCTTTTAATCCATTTTTGGCAGTTTCTATCCTATTTTTGCCACGTTTCAACCCCTTGTAAGCTTTTTTTTTCCCATGCTAATTTTTGCCCAATTCTTTCCTGGTTTCAGAGTTTTTCGCTCATTTATAACCCATTTTTCCCCATTTCTATCAAATTTAAACCAGTTTTTCCCTCGTTTGCTATGCATTCTTGTTACTTTCCTAAACGTTTTATCCCACTTTTGCCCATTACTAACCCTTTTTTTATTTCCATTTTCTAAGTCGTTTTAAGCATGTTTTGGTTTCTTTTCCTAACCCAAATTTCTCAATTTCTAACCATTTTTAAGTTATTTTTCCCCTTTCCTAACCCATTTTTGTCAAGTTCTAACCCCTTTTAAAGCATTTCTGGAAGTTTCTATCCCATTTTAGCCACGTTTCAACCCCTTTTAACCTTTTTTTTTCCTTGCTAATTTTTGCCCAATTCTTTCCTGGTTTCAGAGATTTTTGCTCATTTCTAACCCATTTTTCCCCATTTCTATCAAATTTAAAACGGTTTTCCCCCGTTTGCTATGCATTCTTGTTACTTTCCTAAATGTTTTAAGCCACTTTTGGCCATTACTAACCCCTTTTTTATTTCCATTTTCAAAGTAGTTTTAAGCATTTTTTGGTTTCTTTTCCTAACCCAAATTTCTCAATTTCTAACCATTTTTAAGTTATTTTTCCCCTTTCCTAACCCATTTTTGTCAAGTTCTAACCCCTTTAATCCATTTCTGGCCATTTCTATCGTATTTTTGCCATGTTTCAGCCCGTTTTAAGGCGTTTTTTTTCCTTTTCTTACTATTTTTGGCCAATTCTTTCCTGGTTTCAGTGTTTTACCTCCATTTTTAACCCATTTTTCCCCATTTCTAACAAATTTAAGCCTATTCTTTCCCCCGTTTGCTATACATTCTTGTTACTTTCTTAAATGTTTCATGCCACTTTTGCCCATTACTAACCCTTTTTTTTATTTCCATTTTCTAAGTCGTTTTAAGCATTTTTTGGTTTCTTTTCCTAACTCAAATTTGTCAATTTCTAACCATTTTTAAGTTAATTTTCCCCTTTCCTAACTCATTTTTGTCAAGTTCTAACCCCTTTTAATCCATTTTTGGCAGTTTCTATCCCATTTTTGCCACGTTTCAACCCCTTGTAAGCTTTTTTTTTTCCCATGCTAATTTTTGCCCAATTCTTTCCTGGTTTCAGAGTTTTTCGCTCATTTATAACCCATTTTTCCCCATTTCTATCAAATATAAACCTGTTTTTCCCTCGTTTGCTATGCATTCTTGTTACTTTCCTAAACGTTTTATCCCACTTTTGCCCATTACTAACCCTTTTTTTATTTCCATTTTCTAAGTCGTTTTAAGCATTTTTTGGTTTCTTTTCCTAACCCAAATTTCTCAATTTCTAACCATTTTTAAGTTTTTTTTCCCCTTTCCTAACCCATTTTTGTCAAGTTCTAACCCCTTTTAATCCATTTTTGGCAGTTTCTATCCTTTTTTTGCCACGTTTCAACCCCTTGTAACCTTTTTTTTTCCCATGCTAATTTTTGCCCAATTCTTTCCTGGTTTCAGAGTTTTTCGCTCATTTATAACCCATTTTTCCCCATTTCTATCAAATATAAACCTGTTTTTCCCTCGTTTGCTATGCATTCTTGTTACTTTCCTAAACGTTTTATCCCACTTTTGCCCATTACTAACCCTTTTTTTATTTCCATTTTCAAAGTCGTTTTAAGCATTTTTTGGTTTCTTTTCCTAACCCAAATTTCTCAATTTCTAACCATTTTTAAGTTTTTTTTCCCCTTTCCTAACCCATTTTTGTCAAGTTCTAACCCCTTTTAATCCATTTCTGGCCATTTCTATCGTATTTTTGCCATGTTTCAGCCCGTTTTAAGGCGTTTTTTTCCTTTTCTTACTATTTTTGGCCAACTCTTTCCTGGTTTCAGTGTTTTACCTCCCTTTTTAACCCATTTTTCCCCATTTCTAACAAATTTAAGCCTATTCTTTCCCCCGTTTGCTATACATTCTTGTTACTTTCTTAAACGTTTTATGCCACTTTTTCCCATTACTAACCCTTTTTTTTATTTCCATTTTCTAAGTCGTTTTAAGCATTTTTTGGTTTCTTTTCCTAACCCAAATTTCTCAATTTCTAACCATTTTTAAGTTTTTTTTCCCCTTTCCTAACCCATTTTTGTCAAGTTCTAACCCCTTTTAATCCATTTTTGGCAGTTTCTATCCTATTTTTGCCACGTTTCAACA
>NW_026893188.1:70000-216069 GCF_033815535.1 Pezoporus flaviventris | reverse complement strand
TCCCAGCAGCACAGTGAGTAGAGCACGAACGTTTGGCCTCTGCTCCCACAGCAGAAGAGCCAGGATTGAAAGCTGGTGCTGGACCTGTTCAGCACACAATCACCTTTACATTAGTGCCTCCATCGTTGCTTTCACTGCCCACATTCATACAGGAAAAGCATTTGAATGGAATCAGTCCAGAGGCTGTTCTCTTCTGGCAGCAACAGAGTCAGTACAGAATGAACAGTGGCATCTGCTCCCACGGCAGAAGGACCAGCAGGGAAAGCTAGTGCTGGGCTTCTTCAGCACACAAGCTGCTTTGCAACGGTGTCACCATCATTGCAGTCTCTCCTCCTTTTCATACCTAAAAGTCCATTTGAATCCAAATTCTCAGGTGGTGTCTCTCAGCTGCCCAGCAGCACAGTGTGTACAGCACGAACGTTTGGCCTCTGCTCCCACAGCAGAAGAGCCAGGATTGAAAGCTGGTGCTGGACCTGTTCAGCACACAATCACCTTTCCATTGGTGCCTCCATCGTTGCTTTCACTGCTTACATTCATGCAGGAAAAGCTTTTGAATGGAATCAGTCCAGAGGCTGCTCTCTGCTGGCAGCAACACAGTCAGTACAGAATGAACAGTGGCATCTGCTCCCACGGCAGAAGGACCAGCAGGGAAAGCTAGTGCTGGGCCTCTTCAGCACACAAGCAGCTTTGCAACGGTGTCACCATCATTTCAGTCTCTCCTCGGTTTCATACCTAAAAGTCCATTTGAATCCAAATTCTCAGGTGGTGTCTCTCAGCTGCCCAGCAGCACAGTGAGTAGAGCACGAACGTTTGGCCTCTGCTCCCACAGCAGAAGAGCCAGGATTGAAAGCTGGTGCTGGACCTGTTCAGCACACAATCACCTTTACATTGGTGCCTCCATCGTTGCTTTCACTGCTAACATTCATACAGGAAAAGCATTTGAATGGAATCAGTCTAGAGGCTGCTCTCTGCTGCCAGCAACACTGTCAGTACAGAATGAACAGTGGCATCTGCTCCCACAGCAGAAGGACGAGCAGGGAAAGCTAGTGCTGGGCCTCTTCAGCACACAAGCAGCTTTGCAACGGTGTCACCATCATTGCAGTCTCTCCTCGGTTTCATACCTAAAAGTCCATTTGAATCCAAATTCTCAGGTGGTGTCTCTCAGCTACCCAGCAGCACAGTGAGTACAGGCCGAACGTTTGGCCTCTGCTCCCACAGCAGAAGAGCCAGGATTGAAAGCTGGTGCTGGACCTGTTCAGCACACAATCACCTTTACATTAGTGCCTCCATCGTTGCTTTCACTGCTCACATTCATACAGGAAAAGCATTTGAATGGAATCAGTCCAGAGGCTGCTCTCTGCTGGCAGCAACACAGTCAGCACAGAATGAACAGTGGCATCTGCTCACACGGCAGAAGGACCAGCAGGGAAAGCTAGTGCTGGGCCTCTTCAGCACACAAGCTGCTTTGCAACGGTGTCACCATCATTGCAGTCTCTCCTCGGTTTCATACCTAAAAGTCCATTTGAATCCAAATTCTCAGGTGGTGTCTCTCAGCTGCCCAGCAGCACAGTGAGTACAGCACGAACGTTTGGCCTCTGCTCCCACAGCAGAAGAGCCAGGATTGAAAGCTGGTGCTGGACCTGTTCAGCACACAATCACCTTTACATTGGTGCCTCCATCGTTGCTTTCAATGCTCACATTCATACAGGAAAAGCATTTGAATGGAATCAGTCCAGAGGCTGCTCTCTGCTGCCAGCAACACTGTCAGTACAGAATGAACAGTGGCATCTGCTCCCACAGCAGAAGGACGAGCAGGGAAAGCTAGTGCTGGGCCTCTTCAGCACACAAGCAGCTTTGCAACGGTGTCACCATCATTGCAGTCTCTCCTCGGTTTCATACCTAAAAGTCCATTTGAATCCAAATTCTCAGGTGGTGTCTCTCAGCTGCCCAGCAGCACAGTGAGTACAGGACGAACGTTTGGCCTCTGCTCCCACAGCAGAAGAGCCAGGATTGAAAGCTGCTGCTGGACCTGTTCAGCACACAATCACCTTTACATTAGTGCCTCCATCGTTGCTTTCAGTGCTCACATTCATACAGGAAAAGCATTTGAATGGAATCAGTCCAGAGGCTCCTCTCTGCTGGCAGCAACACAGTCAGTACAGAATGAAGAGTGGCATCTGCTCCCACGGCAGAAGGACGAGCAGGGAAAGCTAGTGC
Source organism: Pezoporus flaviventris (assembly GCF_033815535.1). Lineage (NCBI taxonomy): Eukaryota > Metazoa > Chordata > Aves > Psittaciformes > Psittacidae > Pezoporus > Pezoporus flaviventris. Next base: position 213,852 of record NW_026893188.1, on the reverse strand, counting down.
TGGGCCTCTTCAGCACACAAGCAGCTTTGCAACGGTGTCACCATCATTGCAGTCTCTCCTCCTTTTCATACCTAAAAGTCCATTTGAATCCAAATTCTCAGGTGGTGTCTCTCAGTTGCCCAGCAGCACAGTGAGTACAGCACGAACGCTTGGCCTCTGCTCCCACAGCAGAAGAGCCAGGATTGAAAGCTGGTGCTGGACCTGTTCAGCACACAATCACCTTTACATTGGTGCCTCCATCGCTGCTTTCAGTGCTCACATTCATTCAGGAAAAGCATTTGAAAGGAATCAGTCCAGAGGCTGCTCTCTGCTGCGCAGCAACACAGCACAGAATGAACAGTGGCATCGGCTCACACGGCAGAAGGACGAGCAGGGAAAGCTAGTGCTGGGCCTCTTCAGCACACAAGCAGCTTTGCAACGGTGTCATCATCATTGCAGTCTCTCCTCGGTTTCATACCTAAATTCCATTTGAATCCAAATTCTCAGGTGGTGTCTCTCAGCTGCCCAGCAGCACAGTGAGTACAGCACGAACGTTTGGCCTCTGCTCCCACAGCAGAAGAGCCAGGATTGAAAGCTGGTGCTGGACCTGTTCAGCACACAATCACCTTTACATTAGTGCCTCCATCGTTGCTTTCACTGCTCACATTCATACCGGAAAAGCATTTGAATGGAAGCAGTCTAGAGGCTGCTCTCTGCTGGCAGCAACAGAGTCAGTACAGAATGAACAGTGGCATCTGCTCCCACGGCAGAAGGACCAGCAGGGAAAGCTAGTGCTGGGCCTCTTCAGCACACAAGCAGCTTTGCAACGGTGTCACCATCATTGCAGTCTCTCCTCGGTTTCATACCTAAAAGTCCATTTGAATCCAAATTCTCAGGTGGTGTCTCTCAGCTGCCCAGCAGCACAGTGAGTACAGCACGAACGTTTGGCCTCTGCTCCCACAGCAGAAGAGCCAGGATTGAAAGCTGGTGCTGGACCTGTTCAGCACACAATCACCTTTACATTAGTGCCTCCATCGTTGCTTTCACTGCTCACATTCATTCAGGAAAAGCATTTGAATGGAATCAGTCCAGAGGCTGCACTCTGCTGGCAGCAACAGAGTCAGTACAGAATGAACAGTGGCATCTGCTCCCACGGCAGAAGGACCAGCAGGGAAAGCTAGTGCTGGGCCTCTTCAGCACACAAGCTGCTTTGCAACGGTGTCACCATCATTGCAGTCTCTCCTCCTTTTCATACCTAAAAGTCCATTTGAATCCAAATTCTCAGGTGGTGTCTCTCAGCTGCCCAGCAGCACAGTGAGTACAGCACGAACGTTTGGCCTCTGCTCCCACAGCAGAAGAGCCAGGATTGAAAGCTGGTGCTGGACCTGTTCAGCACACAATCACCTTTACATTAGTGCCTCCATCGTTGCTTTAACTGCTCACATTCATACAGGAAAAGCATTTGAATGGAATCAGTCCAGAGCCTGCTCTCTATTGCGCAGCAACACAGTCTGCACAGAATGAACAGTGGCATCTGCTCCCACGGCAGAAGGACGAGCAGGGAAAGCTAGTGCTGGGCCTCTTCAGCACACAAGCAGCTTTGCAACGGTGTCACCATCATTGCAGTCTCTCCTCCTTTTCATAGCTAAAAGTCCATTTGAATCCAAATTCTCAGGTGGTGTCTCTCAGCTGCCCAGCAGCACAGTGAGTAGAGCACGAACGTTTGGCCTCTGCTCCCACAGCAGAAGAGCCAGGATTGAAAGCTGCTGCTGGACCTGTTCAGCACACAATCACCTTTACATAGGTGCCTCCATCGTTGCTTTCAATGCTCACATTCATACAGGAAAAGCATTTGAATGGAATCAGTCTAGAGGCTGCTCTCTGCTGCCAGCAACACTGTCAGTACAGAATGAACAGTGGCATCTGCTCCCACAGCAGAAGGACGAGCAGGGAAAGCTAGTGCTGGGCCTCTTCAGCACACAAGCAGCTTTGTAACGGTGTCACCATTATTGCAGTCTCTCCTCGGTTTCATACATAAAAGTCCATTTGAATCCAAATTCTCAGGTGGTGTCTCTCAGCTGCCCAGCAGCACAGTGAGTAGAGCACGAACGTTTGGCCTCTGCTCCCACAGCAGAAGAGCCAGGATTGAAAGCTGGTGCTGGACCTGTTCAGCACACAATCACCTTTCCATTGGTGCCTCCATCGTTGCTTTCACTGTTCACATTCATGCAGGAAAAGCTTTTGAATGGAATCAGTCCAGAGCTGCTCTCTGCTGGCAGCAACACAGTCAGTACAGAATGAACAGTGGCATCTGCTCCCACGGCAGAAGGAGCCAGCAGGGAAAGCTAGTGCTGGGCCTCTTCAGCACACAAGCTGCTTTGCAACGGGGTCACCATCATTGCAGTCTCTCCTCGGTTTCATACCTAAAAGTCCATTTGAATCCAAATTCTCAGGTGGTGTCTCTCAGCTGCCCAGCAGCACAGTGAGTACAGAACGAACGTTTGGCCTCTGCTCCCACAGCAGAAGAGCCAGGATTGAAAGCTGGTGCTGGACCTGTTCAGCACACAATCACCTTTACATTGGTGCCTCCATCGTTGCTTTCAATGCTCACATTCATACAGGAAAAGCATTTGAATAGAATCAGTCCAGAGCCTGCTCCCTGCTGGCAGCAACACAGCACAGAATGAACAGTGGCATCTGCTCACACGGCAGAAGGACCAGCAGGGAAAGCTAGTGCTGTGTCTCTTCAGCACACAAGCAGCTTTGCAACGTGGTCACCATCATTGCAGTCTCTCCTCAGTTTCATACCTAAAAGTCCATTTGAATCCAAATTCTCAGGTGGTGTCTCTCAGCTGCCCAGCAGCACAGTTAGTACAGCACGAACGTTTGGCCTCTGCTCCCACAGCAGAAGAGCCAGGATTGAAAGCTGGTGCTGGACCTGTTCAGCACACAATCACCTTTACATTGGTGCATCCATCGTTGCTTTCACTGCTCACTTTCATACAGGAAAAGCATTTGAATGGAATCAGTCCAGAGCCTGCTCTCTGCTGCGCAGCAACACAGTCAGCACAGAATGAACAGTGGCATCTGCTCACACGGCAGAAGGACCAGCAGGGAAAGCTAGTGCTCTGCTTCTTCAGCACACAAGCAGCTTTGCAACGCGGTCACCATCATTGCAGTCTCTTCTCGGTTTCATACCTAAAAGTCCATTTGAATCCAAATTCTCAGGTGGTCTCAGCTGCCCAGTAGCACAGTGAGCACAGCACGAACGTTTGGCCTCTGCTCCCACAGCAGAAGAGCCAGGATTGAAAGCTGGTGCTGGACCTGTTCAGCACACAATCCCCTTTACATTGGTGCCTCCATCGTTGCTTTCACTGCTCACTTTCATACAGGAAAAGCATTTGAATGGAATCAGTCCAGAGCCTGCTCTCTGCTGCGCAGCAACACAGTCAGCACAGAATGAACAGTGGCATCTGCTCACACGGCAGAAGGACCAGCAGGGAAAGCTAGTGCTCTGCTTCTTCAGCACACAAGCAGCTTTGCAACGGGGTCACCATCATTGCAGTCTCTCCTCGGCTTCATACCTAAAAGTCCATTTGAATCCGAATTCTCAGGTGGTCTCAGCTGCCCACTAGCACAGTGAGTACAGCACGAACGTTTGGCCTCTGCTCCCACAGCAGAAGAGCCAGGATTGAAAGCTGGTGCTGGACCTGTTCAGCACACAATCACTTTTACATTGGTGCATTCATCGTTGCTTTCACTGCTCACTTTCATACAAGAAAAGCATTTGAATGGAATCAGTCCAGAGGCTGCTCTCTGCTGCGCAGCAACACAGTCAGCACAGAATGAACAGTGGCATCTGCTCACACGGCAGAAGGAGCAGCAGGGAAAGATAGTGCTGTGTCTCTTCAGCACACAAGCAGCTTTGCAACGGGGTCACCATCATTGCAGTCTCTCCTCGGTTTCCTACCTAAAAGTACATTTGATTCCAAATTCTCAGGTGGTGTCGCTCAGCTGCCCAGCAGCACAGTGAGTACAGCACGAACGTTTGGCCTCTGCTCCCACAGCAGAAGAGCCAGGATTGAAAGCTGGTGCTGGACCTGTTCAGCACACAATCCCCTTTACATTGGTGCCTCCATTGTTGCTTTCACTGCTAACACTCATACAGGAAAAGCATTTGAATAGAATCAGTCCAGAGCCTGCTCCATGCTGGCAGCAACACAGCACAGAATGAACAGTGGCATCTGCTCACACGGCAGAAGGACCAGCAGGGAAAGCTAGTGCTGTGTCTCTTCAGCACACAAGCAGCTTTGCAACGGGGTCACCATCATTGCAGTCTCTCCTCGGTTTCCTACCTAAAAGTCCATTTGAATCCAAATTCTCAGGTGGTCTCAGCTGCCCAGCAGCACAGTGAGTACAGCACGAACGTTTGGCCTCTGCTCCCACAGCAGAAGAGCCAGGATTGAAAGCTGGTGCTGGACCTGTTCAGCACACAATCCCCTTTATACTGGTGCCTCCATCGTTGCTTTCACTGCTAACACTCATACAGGAAAAGCATTTGAATGGAATCAGTCCAGAGCCTGCTCTCTGCTGCGCAGCAACACACTCAGCACAGAATGAACAGTGGATTCTGCTCAAACAGCAGAAGGACCAGCAGGGAAAGCTAGTGCTGGGCTTCTTCAGCACACAAGCAGCTTTGCAACGGGGTCACCATCATTGCAGTCTCTCCTCGGTTTCATACCTAAAAGTCCATTTGAATCCAAATTCTCAGGTGGTGTCGCTCAGCTGCCCAGCAGCACAGTTAGTACAGCACGAACGTTTGGCCTCTGCTCCCACAGCAGAAGAGCCAGGATTGAAAGCTGGTGCTGGACCTGTTCAGCACACAATCACTTTTACATTGGTGCATTCATCGTTGCTTTCACTGCTCACTTTCATACAAGAAAAGCTTTTGAATGGAATCAGTCCAGAGCCTGCTCTCTGCTGCGCAGCAACACAGTCAGCACAGAATGAACAGTGGCATCTGCTCACACGGCAGAAGGAGCAGCAGGGAAAGCTAGTGCTGTGTCTCTTCAGCACACAAGCAGCTTTGCAACGGGGTCACCATCATTGCAGTCTCTCCTCGGTTTCCTACCTAAAAGTCCATTTGAATCCAAATTCTCAGGTGGTGTCGCTCAGCTGCCCAGCAGCACAGTGAGTACAGCACGAACGTTTGGCCTCTGCTCCCACAGCAGAAGAGCCAGGATTGAAAGCTGGTGCTGGACCTGTTCAGCACACAATCCCCTTTATACTGGTGCCTCCATCGTTGCTTTCACTGCTAACACTCATACAGGAAAAGCATTTGAATGGAATCAGTCCAGAGCCTGCTCTCTGCTGCGCAGCAACACACTCAGCACAGAATGAACAGTGGATTCTGCTCAAACAGCAGAAGGACCAGCAGGGAAAGCTAGTGCTGGGCTTCTTCAGCACACAAGCAGCTTTGCAACGGGGTCACCATCATTGCAGTCTCTCCTCGGTTTCATACCTAAAAGTCCATTTGAATCCAAATTCTCAGGTGGTGTCTCTCAGCTGCCCAGCAGCACAGTTAGTACAGCACGAACGTTTGGCCTCTGCTCCCACAGCAGAAGAGCCAGGATTGAAAGCTGGTGCTGGACCTGTTCAGCACACAATCACTTTTACATTGGTGCATTCATCGTTGCTTTCACTGCTCACTTTCATACAAGAAAAGCTTTTGAATGGAATCAGTCCAGAGCCTGCTCTCTGCTGCGCAGCAACACAGTCAGCACAGAATGAACAGTGGCATCTGCTCACACGGCAGAAGGAGCAGCAGGGAAAGCTAGTGCTGTGTCTCTTCAGCACACAAGCAGCTTTGCAACGGGGTCACCATCATTGCAGTCTCTCCTCGGTTTCCTACCTAAAAGTCCATTTGAATCCAAATTCTCAGGTGGTCTCAGCTGCCCAGCAGCACAGTGAGTACAGCACGAACGTTTGGCCTCTGCTCCCACAGCAGAAGAGCCAGGATTGAAAGCTGGTGCTGGACCTGTTCAGCACACAATCCCCTTTATACTGGTGCCTCCATCGTTGCTTTCACTGCTAACACTCATACAGGAAAAGCATTTGAATGGAATCAGTCCAGAGCCTGCTCTCTGCTGCGCAGCAACACACTCAGCACAGAATGAACAGTGGATTCTGCTCAAACAGCAGAAGGACCAGCAGGGATAGCTAGTGCTGGGCTTCTTCAGCACACAAGCAGCTTTGCAACGGGGTCACCATCATTGCAGTCTCTCCTCGGTTTCATACCTAAAAGTCCATTTGAATCCAAATTCTCAGGTGGTGTCTCTCAGCTGCCCAGCAGCACAGTTAGTACAGCACGAACGTTTGGCCTCTGCTCCCACAGCAGAAGAGCCAGGATTGAAAGCTGGTGCTGGACCTGTTCAGCACACAATCACTTTTACATTGGTGCATTCATCGTTGCTTTCACTGCTCACTTTCATACAAGAAAAGCTTTTGAATGGAATCAGTCCAGAGCCTGCTCTCTGCTGCGCAGCAACACAGTCAGCACAGAATGAACAGTGGCATCTGCTCACACGGCAGAAGGAGCAGCAGGGAAAGCTAGTGCTGTGTCTCTTCAGCACACAAGCAGCTTTGCAACGGGGTCACCATCATTGCAGTCTCTCCTCGGTTTCCTACCTAAAAGTACATTTGAATCCAAATTCTCAGGTGGTGTCGCTCAGCTGCCCAGCAGCACAGTGAGTACAGCACGAACGTTTGGCCTCTGCTCCCACAGCAGAAGAGCCAGGATTGAAAGCTGGTGCTGGACCTGTTCAGCACACAATCCCCTTTACATTGGTGCCTCCATCGTTGCTTTCACTGCTCACTTTCATACAGGAAAAGCATTTGAATGGAATCAGTCCAGAGCCTGCTCCCTGCTGGCAGCAACACAGCACAGAATGAACAGTGGCATCTGCTCACACGGCAGAAGGACCAGCAGGGAAAGCTAGTGCTGTGTCTCTTCAGCACACAAGCAGCTTTGCAACGTGGTCACCATCATTGCAGTCTCTCCTCGGTTTCATACCTAAAAGTCCATTTGAATCCAAATTCTCAGGTGGTGTCTCTCAGCTGCCCAGCAGCACAGTTAGTACAGCACGAACGTTTGGCCTCTGCTCCCACAGCAGAAGAGCCAGGATTGAAAGCTGGTGCTGGACCTGTTCAGCACACAATCACCTTTACATTGGTGCATCCATCGTTGCTTTCACTGCTCACTTTCATACAGGAAAAGCATTTGAATGGAATCAGTCCAGAGCCTGCTCTCTGCTGCGCAGCAACACAGTCAGCACAGAATGAACAGTGGCATCTGCTCACACGGCAGAAGGACCAGCAGGGAAAGCTAGTGCTCTGCTTCTTCAGCACACAAGCAGCTTTGCAACGCGGTCACCATCATTGCAGTCTCTTCTCGGTTTCATACCTAAAAGTCCATTTGAATCCAAATTCTCAGGTGGTCTCAGCTGCCCAGTAGCACAGTGAGCACAGCACGAACGTTTGGCCTCTGCTCCCACAGCAGAAGAGCCAGGATTGAAAGCTGGTGCTGGACCTGTTCAGCACACAATCCCCTTTACATTGGTGCCTCCATCGTTGCTTTCACTGCTCACTTTCATACAGGAAAAGCATTTGAATGGAATCAGTCCAGAGCCTGCTCTCTGCTGCGCAGCAACACAGTCAGCACAGAATGAACAGTGGCATCTGCTCACACGGCAGAAGGACCAGCAGGGAAAGCTAGTGCTCTGCTTCTTCAGCACACAAGCAGCTTTGCAACGGGGTCACCATCATTGCAGTCTCTCCTCGGCTTCATACCTAAAAGTCCATTTGAATCCGAATTCTCAGGTGGTCTCAGCTGCCCACTAGCTCAGTGAGTACAGCACGAACGTTTGGCCTCTGCTCCCACAGCAGAAGAGCCAGGATTGAAAGCTGGTGCTGGACCTGTTCAGCACACAATCACTTTTACATTGGTGCATTCATCGTTGCTTTCACTGCTCACTTTCATACAAGAAAAGCTTTTGAATGGAATCAGTCCAGAGCCTGCTCTCTGCTGCGCAGCAACACAGTCAGCACAGAATGAACAGTGGCATCTGCTCACACGGCAGAAGGAGCAGCAGGGAAAGCTAGTGCTGTGTCTCTTCAGCACACAAGCAGCTTTGCAACGGGGTCACCATCATTGCAGTCTCTCCTCGGTTTCCTACCTAAAAGTACATTTGAATCCAAATTCTCAGGTGGTGTCGCTCAGCTGCCCAGCAGCACAGTGAGTACAGCACGAACGTTTGGCCTCTGCTCCCACAGCAGAAGAGCCAGGATTGAAAGCTGGTGCTGGACCTGTTCAGCACACAATCCCCTTTACATTGGTGCCTCCATCGTTGCTTTCACTGCTAACACTCATACAGGAAAAGCATTTGAATAGAATCAGTCCAGAGCCTGCTCCCTGCTGGCAGCAACACAGCACAGAATGAACAGTGGCATCTGCTCACACGGCAGAAGGAGCAGCAGGGAAAGCTAGTGCTGTGTCTCTTCAGCACACAAGCAGCTTTGCAACGTGGTCACCATCATTGCAGTCTCTCCTCAGTTTCATACCTAAAAGTCCATTTGAATCCAAATTCTCAGGTGGTGTCTCTCAGCTGCCCAGCAGCACAGTTAGTACAGCACGAACGTTTGGCCTCTGCTCCCACAGCAGAAGAGCCAGGATTGAAAGCTGGTGCTGGACCTGTTCAGCACACAATCACCTTTACATTGGTGCATCCATCGTTGCTTTCACTGCTCACTTTCATACAGGAAAAGCATTTGAATGGAATCAGTCCAGAGGCTGCTCTCTGCTGCGCAGCAACACAGTCAGCACAGAATGAACAGTGGCATCTGCTCACACGGCAGAAGGACCAGCAGGGAAAGCTAGTGCTCTGCTTCTTCAGCACACAAGCAGCTTTGCAACGCGGTCACCATCATTGCAGTCTCTTCTCGGTTTCATACCTAAAAGTCCATTTGAATCCAAATTCTCAGGTGGTCTCAGCTGCCCAGTAGCACAGTGAGCACAGCACGAACGTTTGGCCTCTGCTCCCACAGCAGAAGAGCCAGGATTGAAAGCTGGTGCTGGACCTGTTCAGCACACAATCCCCTTTATACTGGTGCCTCCATCGTTGCTTTCACTGCTAACACTCATACAGGAAAAGCATTTGAATGGAATCAGTCCAGAGCCTGCTCTCTGCTGCGCAGCAACACACTCAGCACAGAATGAACAGTGGATTCTGCTCAAACAGCAGAAGGACCAGCAGGGAAAGCTAGTGCTGGGCTTCTTCAGCACACAAGCAGCTTTGCAACGGGGTCACCATCATTGCAGTCTCTCCTCGGTTTCATACCTAAAAGTCCATTTGAATCCAAATTCTCAGGTGGTGTCTCTCAGCTGCCCAGCAGCACAGTTAGTACAGCACGAACGTTTGGCCTCTGCTCCCACAGCAGAAGAGCCAGGATTGAAAGCTGGTGCTGGACCTGTTCAGCACACAATCACTTTTACATTGGTGCATTCATCGTTGCTTTCACTGCTCACTTTCATACAAGAAAAGCTTTTGAATGGAATCAGTCCAGAGCCTGCTCTCTGCTGCGCAGCAACACAGTCAGCACAGAATGAACAGTGGCATCTGCTCACACGGCAGAAGGAGCAGCAGGGAAAGCTAGTGCTGTGTCTCTTCAGCACACAAGCAGCTTTGCAACGGGGTCACCATCATTGCAGTCTCTCCTCGGTTTCCTACCTAAAAGTACATTTGAATCCAAATTCTCAGGTGGTGTCGCTCAGCTGCCCAGCAGCACAGTGAGTACAGCACGAACGTTTGGCCTCTGCTCCCACAGCAGAAGAGCCAGGATTGAAAGCTGGTGCTGGACCTGTTCAGCACACAATCCCCTTTACATTGGTGCCTCCATCGTTGCTTTCACTGCTAACACTCATACAGGAAAAGCATTTGAATAGAATCAGTCCAGAGCCTGCTCCCTGCTGGCAGCAACACAGCACAGAATGAACAGTGGCATCTGCTCACACGGCAGAAGGACCAGCAGGGAAAGCTAGTGCTGTGTCTCTTCAGCACACAAGCAGCTTTGCAACGGGGTCACCATCATTGCAGTCTCTCCTCGGTTTCATACCTAAAAGTCCATTTGAATCCAAATTCTCAGGTGGTGTCTCTCAGCTGCCCAGCAGCACAGTTAGTACAGCACGAACGTTTGGCCTCTGCTCCCACAGCAGAAGAGCCAGGATTGAAAGCTGGTGCTGGACCTGTTCAGCACACAATCACCTTTACATTGGTGCATCCATCGTTGCTTTCACTGCTCACTTTCATACAGGAAAAGCATTTGAATGGAATCAGTCCAGAGCCTGCTCTCTGCTGCGCAGCAACACAGTCAGCGCAGAATGAACAGTGGCATCTGCTCACACGGCAGAAGGACCAGCAGGGAAAGCTAGTGCTCTGCTTCTTCAGCACACAAGCAGCTTTGCAACGCGGTCACCATCATTGCAGTCTCTTCTCGGTTTCATACCTAAAAGTCCATTTGAATCCAAATTCTCAGGTGGTCTCAGCTGCCCAGTAGCACAGTGAGCACAGCACGAACGTTTGGCCTCTGCTCCCACAGCAGAAGAGCCAGGATTGAAAGCTGGTGCTGGACCTGTTCAGCACACAATCCCCTTTACATTGGTGCCTCCATCGTTGCTTTCACTGCTCACTTTCATACAGGAAAAGCATTTGAATGGAATCAGTCCAGAGCCTGCTCTCTGCTGCGCAGCAACACAGTCAGCACAGAATGAACAGTGGCATCTGCTCACACGGCAGAAGGACCAGCAGGGAAAGCTAGTGCTCTGCTTCTTCAGCACACAAGCAGCTTTGCAACGGGGTCACCATCATTGCAGTCTCTCCTCGGCTTCATACCTAAAAGTCCATTTGAATCCGAATTCTCAGGTGGTCTCAGCTGCCCACTAGCACAGTGAGTACAGCACGAACGTTTGGCCTCTGCTCCCACAGCAGAAGAGCCAGGATTGAAAGCTGGTGCTGGACCTGTTCAGCACACAATCACTTTTACATTGGTGCATTCATCGTTGCTTTCACTGCTCACTTTCATACAAGAAAAGCATTTGAATGGAATCAGTCCAGAGGCTGCTCTCTGCTGCGCAGCAACACAGTCAGCACAGAATGAACAGTGGCATCTGCTCACACGGCAGAAGGAGCAGCAGGGAAAGATAGTGCTGTGTCTCTTCAGCACACAAGCAGCTTTGCAACGGGGTCACCATCATTGCAGTCTCTCCTCGGTTTCCTACCTAAAAGTACATTTGATTCCAAATTCTCAGGTGGTGTCGCTCAGCTGCCCAGCAGCACAGTGAGTACAGCACGAACGTTTGGCCTCTGCTCCCACAGCAGAAGAGCCAGGATTGAAAGCTGGTGCTGGACCTGTTCAGCACACAATCCCCTTTACATTGGTGCCTCCATTGTTGCTTTCACTGCTAACACTCATACAGGAAAAGCATTTGAATAGAATCAGTCCAGAGCCTGCTCCATGCTGGCAGCAACACAGCACAGAATGAACAGTGGCATCTGCTCACACGGCAGAAGGACCAGCAGGGAAAGCTAGTGCTGTGTCTCTTCAGCACACAAGCAGCTTTGCAACGGGGTCACCATCATTGCAGTCTCTCCTCGGTTTCCTACCTAAAAGTCCATTTGAATCCAAATTCTCAGGTGGTCTCAGCTGCCCAGCAGCACAGTGAGTACAGCACGAACGTTTGGCCTCTGCTCCCACAGCAGAAGAGCCAGGATTGAAAGCTGGTGCTGGACCTGTTCAGCACACAATCCCCTTTATACTGGTGCCTCCATCGTTGCTTTCACTGCTAACACTCATACAGGAAAAGCATTTGAATGGAATCAGTCCAGAGCCTGCTCTCTGCTGCGCAGCAACACACTCAGCACAGAATGAACAGTGGATTCTGCTCAAACAGCAGAAGGACCAGCAGGGAAAGCTAGTGCTGGGCTTCTTCAGCACACAAGCAGCTTTGCAACGGGGTCACCATCATTGCAGTCTCTCCTCGGTTTCATACCTAAAAGTCCATTTGAATCCAAATTCTCAGGTGGTGTCGCTCAGCTGCCCAGCAGCACAGTTAGTACAGCACGAACGTTTGGCCTCTGCTCCCACAGCAGAAGAGCCAGGATTGAAAGCTGGTGCTGGACCTGTTCAGCACACAATCACTTTTACATTGGTGCATTCATCGTTGCTTTCACTGCTCACTTTCATACAAGAAAAGCTTTTGAATGGAATCAGTCCAGAGCCTGCTCTCTGCTGCGCAGCAACACAGTCAGCACAGAATGAACAGTGGCATCTGCTCACACGGCAGAAGGAGCAGCAGGGAAAGCTAGTGCTGTGTCTCTTCAGCACACAAGCAGCTTTGCAACGGGGTCACCATCATTGCAGTCTCTCCTCGGTTTCCTACCTAAAAGTCCATTTGAATCCAAATTCTCAGGTGGTGTCGCTCAGCTGCCCAGCAGCACAGTGAGTACAGCACGAACGTTTGGCCTCTGCTCCCACAGCAGAAGAGCCAGGATTGAAAGCTGGTGCTGGACCTGTTCAGCACACAATCCCCTTTATACTGGTGCCTCCATCGTTGCTTTCACTGCTAACACTCATACAGGAAAAGCATTTGAATGGAATCAGTCCAGAGCCTGCTCTCTGCTGCGCAGCAACACACTCAGCACAGAATGAACAGTGGATTCTGCTCAAACAGCAGAAGGACCAGCAGGGAAAGCTAGTGCTGGGCTTCTTCAGCACACAAGCAGCTTTGCAACGGGGTCACCATCATTGCAGTCTCTCCTCGGTTTCATACCTAAAAGTCCATTTGAATCCAAATTCTCAGGTGGTGTCTCTCAGCTGCCCAGCAGCACAGTGAGTACAGCACGAACGTTTGGCCTCTGCTCCCACAGCAGAAGAGCCAGGATTGAAAGCTGGTGCTGGACCTGTTCAGCACACAATCACTTTTACATTGGTGCATTCATCGTTGCTTTCACTGCTCACTTTCATACAAGAAAAGCTTTTGAATGGAATCAGTCCAGAGCCTGCTCTCTGCTGCGCAGCAACACAGTCAGCACAGAATGAACAGTGGCATCTGCTCACACGGCAGAAGGAGCAGCAGGGAAAGCTAGTGCTGTGTCTCTTCAGCACACAAGCAGCTTTGCAACGGGGTCACCATCATTGCAGTCTCTCCTCGGTTTCCTACCTAAAAGTCCATTTGAATCCAAATTCTCAGGTGGTCTCAGCTGCCCAGCAGCACAGTGAGTACAGCACGAACGTTTGGCCTCTGCTCCCACAGCAGAAGAGCCAGGATTGAAAGCTGGTGCTGGACCTGTTCAGCACACAATCCCCTTTATACTGGTGCCTCCATCGTTGCTTTCACTGCTAACACTCATACAGGAAAAGCATTTGAATGGAATCAGTCCAGAGCCTGCTCTCTGCTGCGCAGCAACACACTCAGCACAGAATGAACAGTGGATTCTGCTCAAACAGCAGAAGGACCAGCAGGGATAGCTAGTGCTGGGCTTCTTCAGCACACAAGCAGCTTTGCAACGGGGTCACCATCATTGCAGTCTCTCCTCGGTTTCATACCTAAAAGTCCATTTGAATCCAAATTCTCAGGTGGTGTCTCTCAGCTGCCCAGCAGCACAGTTAGTACAGCACGAACGTTTGGCCTCTGCTCCCACAGCAGAAGAGCCAGGATTGAAAGCTGGTGCTGGACCTGTTCAGCACACAATCACTTTTACATTGGTGCATTCATCGTTGCTTTCACTGCTCACTTTCATACAAGAAAAGCTTTTGAATGGAATCAGTCCAGAGCCTGCTCTCTGCTGCGCAGCAACACAGTCAGCACAGAATGAACAGTGGCATCTGCTCACACGGCAGAAGGAGCAGCAGGGAAAGCTAGTGCTGTGTCTCTTCAGCACACAAGCAGCTTTGCAACGGGGTCACCATCATTGCAGTCTCTCCTCGGTTTCCTACCTAAAAGTACATTTGAATCCAAATTCTCAGGTGGTGTCGCTCAGCTGCCCAGCAGCACAGTGAGTACAGCACGAACGTTTGGCCTCTGCTCCCACAGCAGAAGAGCCAGGATTGAAAGCTGGTGCTGGACCTGTTCAGCACACAATCCCCTTTACATTGGTGCCTCCATCGTTGCTTTCACTGCTCACTTTCATACAGGAAAAGCATTTGAATGGAATCAGTCCAGAGCCTGCTCCCTGCTGGCAGCAACACAGCACAGAATGAACAGTGGCATCTGCTCACACGGCAGAAGGACCAGCAGGGAAAGCTAGTGCTGTGTCTCTTCAGCACACAAGCAGCTTTGCAACGTGGTCACCATCATTGCAGTCTCTCCTCGGTTTCATACCTAAAAGTCCATTTGAATCCAAATTCTCAGGTGGTGTCTCTCAGCTGCCCAGCAGCACAGTTAGTACAGCACGAACGTTTGGCCTCTGCTCCCACAGCAGAAGAGCCAGGATTGAAAGCTGGTGCTGGACCTGTTCAGCACACAATCACCTTTACATTGGTGCATCCATCGTTGCTTTCACTGCTCACTTTCATACAGGAAAAGCATTTGAATGGAATCAGTCCAGAGCCTGCTCTCTGCTGCGCAGCAACACAGTCAGCACAGAATGAACAGTGGCATCTGCTCACACGGCAGAAGGACCAGCAGGGAAAGCTAGTGCTCTGCTTCTTCAGCACACAAGCAGCTTTGCAACGCGGTCACCATCATTGCAGTCTCTTCTCGGTTTCATACCTAAAAGTCCATTTGAATCCAAATTCTCAGGTGGTCTCAGCTGCCCAGTAGCACAGTGAGCACAGCACGAACGTTTGGCCTCTGCTCCCACAGCAGAAGAGCCAGGATTGAAAGCTGGTGCTGGACCTGTTCAGCACACAATCCCCTTTACATTGGTGCCTCCATCGTTGCTTTCACTGCTCACTTTCATACAGGAAAAGCATTTGAATGGAATCAGTCCAGAGCCTGCTCTCTGCTGCGCAGCAACACAGTCAGCACAGAATGAACAGTGGCATCTGCTCACACGGCAGAAGGACCAGCAGGGAAAGCTAGTGCTCTGCTTCTTCAGCACACAAGCAGCTTTGCAACGGGGTCACCATCATTGCAGTCTCTCCTCGGCTTCATACCTAAAAGTCCATTTGAATCCGAATTCTCAGGTGGTCTCAGCTGCCCACTAGCTCAGTGAGTACAGCACGAACGTTTGGCCTCTGCTCCCACAGCAGAAGAGCCAGGATTGAAAGCTGGTGCTGGACCTGTTCAGCACACAATCACTTTTACATTGGTGCATTCATCGTTGCTTTCACTGCTCACTTTCATACAAGAAAAGCATTTGAATGGAATCAGTCCAGAGGCTGCTCTCTGCTGCGCAGCAACACAGTCAGCACAGAATGAACAGTGGCATCTGCTCACACGGCAGAAGGAGCAGCAGGGAAAGATAGTGCTGTGTCTCTTCAGCACACAAGCAGCTTTGCAACGGGGTCACCATCATTGCAGTCTCTCCTCGGTTTCCTACCTAAAAGTACATTTGATTCCAAATTCTCAGGTGGTGTCGCTCAGCTGCCCAGCAGCACAGTGAGTACAGCACGAACGTTTGGCCTCTGCTCCCACAGCAGAAGAGCCAGGATTGAAAGCTGGTGCTGGACCTGTTCAGCACACAATCCCCTTTACATTGGTGCCTCCATTGTTGCTTTCACTGCTAACACTCATACAGGAAAAGCATTTGAATAGAATCAGTCCAGAGCCTGCTCCATGCTGGCAGCAACACAGCACAGAATGAACAGTGGCATCTGCTCACACGGCAGAAGGACCAGCAGGGAAAGCTAGTGCTGTGTCTCTTCAGCACACAAGCAGCTTTGCAACGGGGTCACCATCATTGCAGTCTCTCCTCGGTTTCCTACCTAAAAGTACATTTGAATCCAAATTCTCAGGTGGTGTCTCTCAGCTGCCCAGCAGCACAGTTAGTACAGCACGAACGTTTGGCCTCTGCTCCCACAGCAGAAGAGCCAGGATTGAAAGCTGGTGCTGGACCTGTTCAGCACACAATCCCCTTTACATTGGTGCATCCATCGTTGCTTTCACTGCTCACTTTCATACAGGAAAAGCATTTGAATGGAATCAGTCCAGAGCCTGCTCTCTGCTGCGCAGCAACACAGTCAGCACAGAATGAACAGTGGCATCTGCTCACACGGCAGAAGGACCAGCAGGGAAAGCTAGTGCTCTGCTTCTTCAGCACACAAGCAGCTTTGCAACGGGGTCACCATCATTGCAGTCTCTCCTCGGCTTCATACCTAAAAGTCCATTTGAATCCAAATTCTCAGGTGGTGTCGCTCAGCTGCCCAGCAGCACAGTGAGTACAGCACGAACGTTTGGCCTCTGCTCCCACAGCAGAAGAGCCAGGATTGAAAGCTGGTGCTGGACCTGTTCAGCACACAATCACTTTTACATTGGTGCATTCATCGTTGCTTTCACTGCTCACTTTCATACAAGAAAAGCATTTGAATGGAATCAGTCCAGAGGCTGCTCTCTGCTGCGCAGCAACACAGTCAGCACAGAATGAACAGTGGCATCTGCTCACACGGCAGAAGGAGCAGCAGGGAAAGCTAGTGCTGTGTCTCTTCAGCACACAAGCAGCTTTGCAACGGGGTCACCATCATTGCAGTCTCTCCTCGGTTTCCTACCTAAAAGTACATTTGAATCCAAATTCTCAGGTGGTGTCGCTCAGCTGCCCAGCAGCACAGTGAGTACAGCACGAACGTTTGGCCTCTGCTCCCACAGCAGAAGAGCCAGGATTGAAAGCTGGTGCTGGACCTGTTCAGCACACAATCCCCTTTACATTGGTGCCTCCATCGTTGTTTTCACTGCTAACACTCATACAGGAAAAGCATTTGAATAGAATCAGTCCAGAGCCTGCTCCCTGCTGGCAGCAACACAGCACAGAATGAACAGTGGCATCTGCTCACACGGCAGAAGGACCAGCAGGGAAAGCTAGTGCTGTGTCTCTTCAGCACACAAGCAGCTTTGCAACGGGGTCACCATCATTGCAGTCTCTCCTCGGTTTCCTACCTAAAAGTCCATTTGAATCCAAATTCTCAGGTGGTCTCAGCTGCCCAGCAGCACAGTGAGTACAGCACGAACGTTTGGCCTCTGCTCCCACAGCAGAAGAGCCAGGATTGAAAGCTGGTGCTGGACCTGTTCAGCACACAATCCCCTTTATACTGGTGCCTCCATCGTTGCTTTCACTGCTAACACTCATACAGGAAAAGCATTTGAATGGAATCAGTCCAGAGCCTGCTCTCTGCTGCGCAGCAACACACTCAGCACAGAATGAACAGTGGATTCTGCTCAAACAGCAGAAGGACCAGCAGGGAAAGCTAGTGCTGGGCTTCTTCAGCACACAAGCAGCTTTGCAACGGGGTCACCATCATTGCAGTCTCTCCTCGGTTTCATACCTAAAAGTCCATTTGAATCCAAATTCTCAGGTGGTGTCGCTCAGCTGCCCAGCAGCACAGTTAGTACAGCACGAACGTTTGGCCTCTGCTCCCACAGCAGAAGAGCCAGGATTGAAAGCTGGTGCTGGACCTGTTCAGCACACAATCACTTTTACATTGGTGCATTCATCGTTGCTTTCACTGCTCACTTTCATACAAGAAAAGCTTTTGAATGGAATCAGTCCAGAGCCTGCTCTCTGCTGCGCAGCAACACAGTCAGCACAGAATGAACAGTGGCATCTGCTCACACGGCAGAAGGAGCAGCAGGGAAAGCTAGTGCTGTGTCTCTTCAGCACACAAGCAGCTTTGCAACGGGGTCACCATCATTGCAGTCTCTCCTCGGTTTCCTACCTAAAAGTCCATTTGAATCCAAATTCTCAGGTGGTCTCAGCTGCCCAGCAGCACAGTGAGTACAGCACGAACGTTTGGCCTCTGCTCCCACAGCAGAAGAGCCAGGATTGAAAGCTGGTGCTGGACCTGTTCAGCACACAATCCCCTTTATACTGGTGCCTCCATCGTTGCTTTCACTGCTAACACTCATACAGGAAAAGCATTTGAATGGAATCAGTCCAGAGCCTGCTCTCTGCTGCGCAGCAACACACTCAGCACAGAATGAACAGTGGATTCTGCTCAAACAGCAGAAGGACCAGCAGGGAAAGCTAGTGCTGGGCTTCTTCAGCACACAAGCAGCTTTGCAACGGGGTCACCATCATTGCAGTCTCTCCTCGGTTTCATACCTAAAAGTCCATTTGAATCCAAATTCTCAGGTGGTGTCTCTCAGCTGCCCAGCAGCACAGTTAGTACAGCACGAACGTTTGGCCTCTGCTCCCACAGCAGAAGAGCCAGGATTGAAAGCTGGTGCTGGACCTGTTCAGCACACAATCACTTTTACATTGGTGCATTCATCGTTGCTTTCACTGCTCACTTTCATACAAGAAAAGCATTTGAATGGAATCAGTCCAGAGGCTGCTCTCTGCTGCGCAGCAACACAGTCAGCACAGAATGAACAGTGGCATCTGCTCACACGGCAGAAGGAGCAGCAGGGAAAGATAGTGCTGTGTCTCTTCAGCACACAAGCAGCTTTGCAACGGGGTCACCATCATTGCAGTCTCTCCTCGGTTTCCTACCTAAAAGTACATTTGATTCCAAATTCTCAGGTGGTGTCGCTCAGCTGCCCAGCAGCACAGTGAGTACAGCACGAACGTTTGGCCTCTGCTCCCACAGCAGAAGAGCCAGGATTGAAAGCTGGTGCTGGACCTGTTCAGCACACAATCCTCTTTACATTGGTGCCTCCATTGTTGCTTTCACTGCTAACACTCATACAGGAAAAGCATTTGAATAGAATCAGTCCAGGGCCTGCTCCATGCTGGCAGCAACACAGCACAGAATGAACAGTGGCATCTGCTCACACGGCAGAAGGACCAGCAGGGAAAGCTAGTGCTGTGTCTCTTCAGCACACAAGCAGCTTTGCAACGGGGTCACCATCATTGCAGTCTCTCCTCGGTTTCCTACCTAAAAGTCCATTTGAATCCAAATTCTCAGGTGGTGTCGCTCAGCTGCCCAGCAGCACAGTGAGTACAGCACGAACGTTTGGCCTCTGCTCCCACAGCAGAAGAGCCAGGATTGAAAGCTGGTGCTGGACCTGTTCAGCACACAATCCCCTTTATACTGGTGCCTCCATCGTTGCTTTCACTGCTAACACTCATACAGGAAAAGCATTTGAATGGAATCAGTCCAGAGCCTGCTCTCTGCTGCGCAGCAACACACTCAGCACAGAATGAACAGTGGATTCTGCTCAAACAGCAGAAGGACCAGCAGGGAAAGCTAGTGCTGGGCTTCTTCAGCACACAAGCAGCTTTGCAACGGGGTCACCATCATTGCAGTCTCTCCTCGGTTTCATACCTAAAAGTCCATTTGAATCCAAATTCTCAGGTGGTGTCTCTCAGCTGCCCAGCAGCACAGTTAGTACAGCACGAACGTTTGGCCTCTGCTCCCACAGCAGAAGAGCCAGGATTGAAAGCTGGTGCTGGACCTGTTCAGCACACAATCACTTTTACATTGGTGCATTCATCGTTGCTTTCACTGCTCACTTTCATACAAGAAAAGCTTTTGAATGGAATCAGTCCAGAGCCTGCTCTCTGCTGCGCAGCAACACAGTCAGCACAGAATGAACAGTGGCATCTGCTCACACGGCAGAAGGACCAGCAGGGAAAGCTAGTGCTGTGTCTCTTCAGCACACAAGCAGCTTTGCAACGCGGTCACCATCATTGCAGTCTCTCCTCGGTTTCCTACCTAAAAGTCCATTTGAATCCAAATTCTCAGGTGGTCTCAGCTGCCCAGCAGCACAGTGAGTACAGCACGAACGTTTGGCCTCTGCTCCCACAGCAGAAGAGCCAGGATTGAAAGCTGGTGCTGGACCTGTTCAGCACACAATCCCCTTTATACTGGTGCCTCCATCGTTGCTTTCACTGCTAACACTCATACAGGAAAAGCATTTGAATGGAATCAGTCCAGAGCCTGCTCTCTGCTGCGCAGCAACACACTCAGCACAGAATGAACAGTGGATTCTGCTCAAACAGCAGAAGGACCAGCAGGGAAAGCTAGTGCTGGGCTTCTTCAGCACACAAGCAGCTTTGCAACGGGGTCACCATCATTGCAGTCTCTCCTCGGTTTCATACCTAAAAGTCCATTTGAATCCAAATTCTCAGGTGGTGTCTCTCAGCTGCCCAGCAGCACAGTTAGTACAGCACGAACGTTTGGCCTCTGCTCCCACAGCAGAAGAGCCAGGATTGAAAGCTGGTGCTGGACCTGTTCAGCACACAATCACTTTTACATTGGTGCATTCATCGTTGCTTTCACTGCTCACTTTCATACAAGAAAAGCTTTTGAATGGAATCAGTCCAGAGCCTGCTCTCTGCTGCGCAGCAACACAGTCAGCACAGAATGAACAGTGGCATCTGCTCACACGGCAGAAGGAGCAGCAGGGAAAGCTAGTGCTGTGTCTCTTCAGCACACAAGCAGCTTTGCAACGGGGTCACCATCATTGCAGTCTCTCCTCGGTTTCCTACCTAAAAGTACATTTGAATCCAAATTCTCAGGTGGTGTCGCTCAGCTGCCCAGCAGCACAGTGAGTACAGCACGAACGTTTGGCCTCTGCTCCCACAGCAGAAGAGCCAGGATTGAAAGCTGGTGCTGGACCTGTTCAGCACACAATCCCCTTTACATTGGTGCCTCCATTGTTGTTTTCACTGCTAACACTCATACAGGAAAAGCATTTGAATAGAATCAGTCCAGAGCCTGCTCCCTGCTGGCAGCAACACAGCACAGAATGAACAGTGGCATCTGCTCACACGGCAGAAGGACCAGCAGGGAAAGCTAGTGCTGTGTCTCTTCAGCACACAAGCAGCTTTGCAACGGGGTCACCATCATTGCAGTCTCTCCTCGGTTTCATACCTAAAAGTCCATTTGAATCCAAATTCTCAGGTGGTGTCTCTCAGCTGCCCAGCAGCACAGTTAGTACAGCACGAACGTTTGGCCTCTGCTCCCACAGCAGAAGAGCCAGGATTGAAAGCTGGTGCTGGACCTGTTCAGCACACAATCACCTTTACATTGGTGCATCCATCGTTGCTTTCACTGCTCACTTTCATACAGGAAAAGCATTTGAATGGAATCAGTCCAGAGCCTGCTCTCTGCTGCGCAGCAACACAGTCAGCGCAGAATGAACAGTGGCATCTGCTCACACGGCAGAAGGACCAGCAGGGAAAGCTAGTGCTCTGCTTCTTCAGCACACAAGCAGCTTTGCAACGCGGTCACCATCATTGCAGTCTCTTCTCGGTTTCATACCTAAAAGTCCATTTGAATCCAAATTCTCAGGTGGTCTCAGCTGCCCAGTAGCACAGTGAGCACAGCACGAACGTTTGGCCTCTGCTCCCACAGCAGAAGAGCCAGGATTGAAAGCTGGTGCTGGACCTGTTCAGCACACAATCCCCTTTACATTGGTGCCTCCATCGTTGCTTTCACTGCTCACTTTCATACAGGAAAAGCATTTGAATGGAATCAGTCCAGAGCCTGCTCTCTGCTGCGCAGCAACACAGTCAGCACAGAATGAACAGTGGCATCTGCTCACACGGCAGAAGGACCAGCAGGGAAAGCTAGTGCTCTGCTTCTTCAGCACACAAGCAGCTTTGCAACGGGGTCACCATCATTGCAGTCTCTCCTCGGCTTCATACCTAAAAGTCCATTTGAATCCGAATTCTCAGGTGGTCTCAGCTGCCCACTAGCACAGTGAGTACAGCACGAACGTTTGGCCTCTGCTCCCACAGCAGAAGAGCCAGGATTGAAAGCTGGTGCTGGACCTGTTCAGCACACAATCACTTTTACATTGGTGCATTCATCGTTGCTTTCACTGCTCACTTTCATACAAGAAAAGCATTTGAATGGAATCAGTCCAGAGGCTGCTCTCTGCTGCGCAGCAACACAGTCAGCACAGAATGAACAGTGGCATCTGCTCACACGGCAGAAGGAGCAGCAGGGAAAGATAGTGCTGTGTCTCTTCAGCACACAAGCAGCTTTGCAACGGGGTCACCATCATTGCAGTCTCTCCTCGGTTTCCTACCTAAAAGTACATTTGATTCCAAATTCTCAGGTGGTGTCGCTCAGCTGCCCAGCAGCACAGTGAGTACAGCACGAACGTTTGGCCTCTGCTCCCACAGCAGAAGAGCCAGGATTGAAAGCTGGTGCTGGACCTGTTCAGCACACAATCCCCTTTACATTGGTGCCTCCATTGTTGCTTTCACTGCTAACACTCATACAGGAAAAGCATTTGAATAGAATCAGTCCAGAGCCTGCTCCATGCTGGCAGCAACACAGCACAGAATGAACAGTGGCATCTGCTCACACGGCAGAAGGACCAGCAGGGAAAGCTAGTGCTGTGTCTCTTCAGCACACAAGCAGCTTTGCAACGGGGTCACCATCATTGCAGTCTCTCCTCGGTTTCCTACCTAAAAGTCCATTTGAATCCAAATTCTCAGGTGGTGTCTCTCAGCTGCCCAGCAGCACAGTTAGTACAGCACGAACGTTTGGCCTCTGCTCCCACAGCAGAAGAGCCAGGATTGAAAGCTGGTGCTGGACCTGTTCAGCACACAATCCCCTTTACATTGGTGCATCCATCGTTGCTTTCACTGCTCACTTTCATACAGGAAAAGCATTTGAATGGAATCAGTCCAGAGCCTGCTCTCTGCTGCGCAGCAACACAGTCAGCACAGAATGAACAGTGGCATCTGCTCACACGGCAGAAGGACCAGCAGGGAAAGCTAGTGCTCTGCTTCTTCAGCACACAAGCAGCTTTGCAACGGGGTCACCATCATTGCAGTCTCTCCTCGGCTTCATACCTAAAAGTCCATTTGAATCCAAATTCTCAGGTGGTGTCGCTCAGCTGCCCAGCAGCACAGTGAGTACAGCACGAACGTTTGGCCTCTGCTCCCACAGCAGAAGAGCCAGGATTGAAAGCTGGTGCTGGACCTGTTCAGCACACAATCACTTTTACATTGGTGCATTCATCGTTGCTTTCACTGCTCACTTTCATACAAGAAAAGCATTTGAATGGAATCAGTCCAGAGGCTGCTCTCTGCTGCGCAGCAACACAGTCAGCACAGAATGAACAGTGGCATCTGCTCACACGGCAGAAGGAGCAGCAGGGAAAGCTAGTGCTGTGTCTCTTCAGCACACAAGCAGCTTTGCAACGGGGTCACCATCATTGCAGTCTCTCCTCGGTTTCCTACCTAAAAGTACATTTGAATCCAAATTCTCAGGTGGTGTCGCTCAGCTGCCCAGCAGCACAGTGAGTACAGCACGAACGTTTGGCCTCTGCTCCCACAGCAGAAGAGCCAGGATTGAAAGCTGGTGCTGGACCTGTTCAGCACACAATCCCCTTTACATTGGTGCCTCCATTGTTGTTTTCACTGCTAACACTCATACAGGAAAAGCATTTGAATAGAATCAGTCCAGAGCCTGCTCCCTGCTGGCAGCAACACAGCACAGAATGAACAGTGGCATCTGCTCACACGGCAGAAGGACCAGCAGGGAAAGCTAGTGCTGTGTCTCTTCAGCACACAAGCAGCTTTGCAACGGGGTCACCATCATTGCAGTCTCTCCTCGGTTTCCTACCTAAAAGTCCATTTGAATCCAAATTCTCAGGTGGTCTCAGCTGCCCAGCAGCACAGTGAGTACAGCACGAACGTTTGGCCTCTGCTCCCACAGCAGAAGAGCCAGGATTGAAAGCTGGTGCTGGACCTGTTCAGCACACAATCCCCTTTATACTGGTGCCTCCATCGTTGCTTTCACTGCTAACACTCATACAGGAAAAGCATTTGAATGGAATCAGTCCAGAGCCTGCTCTCTGCTGCGCAGCAACACACTCAGCACAGAATGAACAGTGGATTCTGCTCAAACAGCAGAAGGACCAGCAGGGAAAGCTAGTGCTGGGCTTCTTCAGCACACAAGCAGCTTTGCAACGGGGTCACCATCATTGCAGTCTCTCCTCGGTTTCCTACCTAAAAGTCCATTTGAATCCAAATTCTCAGGTGGTGTCTCTCAGCTGCCCAGCAGCACAGTTAGTACAGCACGAACGTTTGGCCTCTGCTCCCACAGCAGAAGAGCCAGGATTGAAAGCTGGTGCTGGACCTGTTCAGCACACAATCACTTTTACATTGGTGCCTCCATCGTTGCTTTCACTGCTCACTTTCATACAGGAAAAGCATTTGAATGGAATCAGTCCAGAGCCTGCTCTCTGCTGCGCAGGAACACAGTCAGCACAGAATGAACAGTGGCATCTGCTCACACGGCAGAAGGACCAGCAGGGAAAGCTAGTGCTCTGCTTCTTCAGCACACAAGCAGCTTGGCAACGGGGTCACCATCATTGCAGTCTCTCCTCGGCTTCATACCTAAAAGTCCATTTGAATCCGAATTCTCAGGTGGTGTCGCTCAGCTGCCCAGCAGCACAGTGAGTACAGCACGAACGCTTGGCTTCTGCTCCCACAGCAGAAGAGCCAGTATTGAAAGCTGGTGCTGGACCTGTTCAGCACACAATCCCCTTTACATTGGTGCCTCCATCGTTGCTTTCACTGCTCACTTTCATACAGGAAAAGCATTTGAATGGAATCAGTCCTGAGCCTGCTCTCTGCTGCGCAGCAACACAGTCAGCACAGAATGAACAGTGGCATCTGCTCACACGGCAGAAGGAGCAGCAGGGAAAGCTAGTGCTGTGTCTCTTCAGCACACAAGCAGCTTTGCAACGAGGTCACCATCATTGCAGTCTCTCCTCGGTTTCCTACCTAAAAGTCCATTTGAATCCGAATTCTCAGGTGGTCTCAGCTGCCCAGCAGCACAGTGAGTACAGCACGAACGTTTGGCCTCTGCTCCCACAGCAGAAGAGCCAGGATTGAAAGCTGGTGCTGGACCTGTTCAGCACACAATCCCCTTTATACTGGTGCCTCCATCGTTGCTTTCACTGCTAACACTCATACAGGAAAAGCATTTGAATGGAATCAGTCCAGAGCCTGCTCCCTGCTGGCAGCAACACAGCACAGAATGAACAGTGGCATCTGCTCACACGGCAGAAGGACCAGCAGGGAAAGCTAGTGCTGTGTCTCTTCAGCACAAAAGCAGCTTTGCAACGTGGTCACCATCATTGCAGTCTCTCCTCGGTTTCATACCTAAAAGTCCATTTGAATCCAAATTCTCAGGTGGTGTCTCTCAGCTGCCCAGCAGCACAGTTAGTACAGCACGAACGTTTGGCCTCTGCTCCCACAGCAGAAGAGCCAGGATTGAAAGCTGGTGCTGGACCTGTTCAGCACACAATCACCTTTACATTGGTGCATTCATTGTTGCTTTCACTGCTCACTTTCATACAAGAAAAGCATTTGAATGGAATCAGTCCAGAGGCTGCTCTCTGCTGCGCAGCAACACAGTCAGCACAGAATGAACAGTGGCATCTGCTCACACGGCAGAAGGAGCAGCAGGGAAAGCTAGTGCTGTGTCTCTTCAGCACACAAGCAGCTTTGCAACGGGGTCACCATCATTGCAGTCTCTCCTCGGTTTCCTACCTAAAAGTCCATTTGAATCCAAATTCTCAGGTGGTGTCTCTCAGCTGCCCAGCAGCACAGTGAGTACAGCACGAACGTTTGGCCTCTGCTCCCACAGCAGAAGAGCCAGGATTGAAAGCTGGTGCTGGACCTGTTCAGCACACAATCACCTTTACATTGGTGCATCCATCGTTGCTTTCACTGCTCACTTTCATACAGGAAAAGCATTTGAATGGAATCAGTCCAGAGCCTGCTCTCTGCTGCGCAGCAACACAGTCAGCACAGAATGAACAGTGGCATCTGCTCACACGGCAGAAGGACCAGCAGGGAAAGCTAGTGCTCTGCTTCTTCAGCACACAAGCAGCTTTGCAACGGGGTCACCATCATTGCAGTCTCTCCTCGGTTTCATACCTAAAAGTCCATTTGAATCCAAATTCTCAGGTGGTCTCAGCTGCCCAGTAGCACAGTTAGTACAGCACGAACGTTTGGCCTCTGCTCCCACAGCAGAAGAGCCAGGATTTAAAGCTGGTGCTGGACCTGTTCAGCACACAATCCCCTTTACATTGGTGCCTCCATCGTTGCTTTCACTGCTCACTTTCATACAGGAAAAGCATTTGAATGGAATCAGTCCAGAGCCTGCTCTCTGCTGCGCAGGAACACAGTCAGCACAGAATGAACAGTGGCATCTGCTCACACGGCAGAAGGACCAGCAGGGAAACCTAGTGCACTGCTTCTTCAGCACACAAGCAGCTTTGCAACGGGGTCACCATCATTGCAGTCTCTCCTCGGCTTCATACCTAAAAGTCCATTTGAATCCGAATTCTCAGGTGGTGTCGCTCAGCTGCCCAGCAGCACAGTGAGTACAGCACGAACGTTTGGCCTCTGCTCCCGCAGCAGAAGAGCCAGTATTGAAAGCTGGTGCTGGACCTGTTCAGCACACAATCCCCTTTACATTGGTGCCTCCATCGTTGCTTTCACTGCTCACTTTCATACAGGAAAAGCATTTGAATGGAATCAGTCCAGAGCCTGCTCTCTGCTGCGCAGCAACACAGTCAGCACAGAATGAACAGTGGCATCTGCTCACACGGCAGAAGGAGCAGCAGGGAAAGCTAGTGCTGTGTCTCTTCAGCACACAAGCAGCTTTGCAACGGGGTCACCATCATTGCAGTCTCTCCTCGGTTTCCTACCTAAAAGTCCATTTGAATCCAAATTCTCAGGTGGTCTCAGCTGCCCAGCAGCACAGTTAGTACAGCACGAACGTTTGGCCTCTGCTCCCACAGCAGAAGAGCCAGGATTGAAAGCTGGTGCTGGACCTGTTCAGCACACAATCCCCTTTATACTGGTGCCTCCATCGTTGCTTTCACTGCTAACACTCATACAGGAAAAGCATTTGAATGGAATCAGTCCAGAGCCTGCTCCCTGCTGGCAGCAACACAGCACAGAATGAACAGTGGCATCTGCTCACACGGCAGAAGGACCAGCAGGGAAAGCTAGTGCTGTGTCTCTTCAGCACAAAAGCAGCTTTGCAACGGGGTCACCATCATTGCAGTCTCTCCTCGGTTTCATACCTAAAAGTCCATTTGAATCCAAATTCTCAGGTGGTGTCTCTCAGCTGCCCAGCAGCACAGTTAGTACAGCACGAACGTTTGGCCTCTGCTCCCACAGCAGAAGAGCCAGGATTGAAAGCTGGTGCTGGACCTGTTCAGCACACAATCACCTTTACATTGGTGCATTCATCGTTGCTTTCACTGCTCACTTTCATACAAGAAAAGCATTTGAATGGAATCAGTCCAGAGGCTGCTCTCTGCTGCGCAGCAACACAGTCAGCACAGAATGAACAGTGGCATCTGCTCACACGGCAGAAGGAGCAGCAGGGAAAGCTAGTGCTGTGTCTCTTCAGCACACAAGCAGCTTTGCAACGGGGTCACCATCATTGCAGTCTCTCCTCGGTTTCCTACCTAAAAGTCCATTTGAATCCAAATTCTCAGGTGGTGTCTCTCAGCTGCCCAGCAGCACAGTGAGTACAGCACGAACGTTTGGCCTCTGCTCCCACAGCAGAAGAGCCAGGATTGAAAGCTGGTGCTGGACCTGTTCAGCACACAATCACCTTTACATTGGTGCCTCCATCGTTGCTTTCACTGCTCACTTTCATACAGGAAAAGCATTTGAATGGAATCAGTCCAGAGCCTGCTCTCTGCTGCGCAAGAACACAGTCAGCACAGAATGAACAGTGGCATCTGCTCACACGGCAGAAGGACCAGCAGGGAAAGCTAGTGCTCTGCTTCTTCAGCACACAAGCAGCTTTGCAACGGGGTCACCATCATTGCAGTCTCTCCTCGGTTTCATACCTAAAAGTCCATTTGAATCCAAATTCTCAGGTGGTCTCAGCTGCCCAGTAGCACAGTTAGTACAGCACGAACGTTTGGCCTCTGCTCCCACAGCAGAAGAGCCAGGATTGAAAGCTGGTGCTGGACCTGTTCAGCACACAATCCCCTTTACATTGGTGCCTCCATCGTTGCTTTCACTGCTCACTTTCATACAGGAAAAGCATTTGAATGGAATCAGTCCAGAGCCTGCTCTCTGCTGCGCAGGAACACAGTCAGCACAGAATGAACAGTGGCATCTGCTGACACGGCAGAAGGACCAGCAGGGAAACCTAGTGCTCTGCTTCTTCAGCACACAAGCAGCTTTGCAACGGGGTCACCATCATTGCAGTCTCTCCTCGGCTTCATACCTAAAAGTCCATTTGAATCCGAATTCTCAGGTGGTGTCGCTCAGCTGCCCAGCAGCACAGTGAGTACAGCACGAACGTTTGGCCTCTGCTCCCACAGCAGAAGAGCCAGTATTGAAAGCTGGTGCTGGACCTGTTCAGCACACAATCCCCTTTACATTGGTGCCTCCATCGTTGCTTTCACTGCTCACTTTCATACAGGAAAAGCATTTGAATGGAATCAGTCCAGAGCCTGCTCTCTGCTGCGCAGCAACACAGTCAGCACAGAATGAACAGTGGCATCTGCTCACACGGCAGAAGGAGCAGCAGGGAAAGCTAGTGCTGTGTCTCTTCAGCACACAAGCAGCTTTGCAACGGGGTCACCATCATTGCAGTCTCTCCTCGGTTTCCTACCTAAAAGTACATTTGAATCCAAATTCTCAGGTGGCCTCAGCTGCCCAGCAGCACAGTTAGTACAGCACGAACGTTTGGCCTCTGCTCCCACAGCAGAAGAGCCAGGATTGAAAGCTGGTGCTGGACCTGTTCAGCACACAATCCCCTTTATACTGGTGCCTCCATCGTTGCTTTCACTGCTAACACTCATACAGGAAAAGCATTTGAATGGAATCAGTCCAGAGCCTGCTCCCTGCTGGCAGCAACACAGCACAGAATGAACAGTGGCATCTGCTCACACGGCAGAAGGACCAGCAGGGAAAGCTAGTGCTGTGTCTCTTCAGCACAAAAGCAGCTTTGCAACGTGGTCACCATCATTGCAGTCTCTCCTCGGTTTCATACCTAAAAGTCCATTTGAATCCAAATTCTCAGGTGGTGTCTCTCAGCTGCCCAGCAGCACAGTTAGTACAGCACGAACGTTTGGCCTCTGCTCCCACAGCAGAAGAGCCAGGATTGAAAGCTGGTGCTGGACCTGTTCAGCACACAATCACCTTTACATTGGTGCATTCATCGTTGCTTTCACTGCTCACTTTCATACAAGAAAAGCATTTGAATGGAATCAGTCCAGAGGCTGCTCTCTGCTGCGCAGCAACACAGTCAGCACAGAATGAACAGTGGCATCTGCTCACACGGCAGAAGGAGCAGCAGGGAAAGCTAGTGCTGTGTCTCTTCAGCACACAAGCAGCTTTGCAACGGGGTCACCATCATTGCAGTCTCTCCTCGGTTTCCTACCTAAAAGTCCATTTGAATCCAAATTCTCAGGTGGTGTCTCTCAGCTGCCCAGCAGCACAGTGAGTACAGCACGAACGTTTGGCCTCTGCTCCCACAGCAGAAGAGCCAGTATTGAAAGCTGGTGCTGGACCTGTTCAGCACACAATCCCCTTTACATTGGTGCATCCATCGTTGCTTTCACTGCTCACTTTCATACAGGAAAAGCATTTGAATGGAATCAGTCCAGAGCCTGCTCTCTGCTGCGCAGGAACACAGTCAGCACAGAATGAACAGTGGCATCTGCTCACACGGCAGAAGGACCAGCAGGGAAAGCTAGTGCTCTGCTTCTTCAGCACACAAGCAGCTTTGCAACGGGGTCACCATCATTGCAGTCTCTCCTCGGTTTCATACCTAAAAGTCCATTTGAATCCAAATTCTCAGGTGGTCTCAGCTGCCCAGTAGCACAGTTAGTACAGCACGAACGTTTGGCCTCTGCTCCCACAGCAGAAGAGCCAGGATTGAAAGCTGGTGCTGGACCTGTTCAGCACACAATCCCCTTTACATTGGTGCCTCCATCGTTGCTTTCACTGCTCACTTTCATACAGGAAAAGCATTTGAATGGAATCAGTCCAGAGCCTGCTCTCTGCTGCGCAGGAACACAGTCAGCACAGAATGAACAGTGGCATCTGCTCACACGGCAGAAGGACCAGCAGGGAAACCTAGTGCTCTGCTTCTTCAGCACACAAGCAGCTTTGCAACGGGGTCACCATCATTGCAGTCTCTCCTCGGTTTCCTACCTAAAAGTACATTTGAATCCAAATTCTCAGGTGGCCTCAGCTGCCCAGCAGCACAGTTAGTACAGCACGAACGTTTGGCCTCTGCTCCCACAGCAGAAGAGCCAGGATTGAAAGCTGGTGCTGGACCTGTTCAGCACACAATCCCCTTTATACTGGTGCCTCCATCGTTGCTTTCACTGCTAACACTCATACAGGAAAAGCATTTGAATGGAATCAGTCCAGAGCCTGCTCCCTGCTGGCAGCAACACAGCACAGAATGAACAGTGGCATCTGCTCACACGGCAGAAGGACCAGCAGGGAAAGCTAGTGCTGTGTCTCTTCAGCACAAAAGCAGCTTTGCAACGTGGTCACCATCATTGCAGTCTCTCCTCGGTTTCCTACCTAAAAGTCCATTTGAATCCAAATTCTCAGGTGGTGTCTCTCAGCTGCCCAGCAGCACAGTTAGTACAGCACGAACGTTTGGCCTCTGCTCCCACAGCAGAAGAGCCAGGATTGAAAGCTGGTGCTGGACCTGTTCAGCACACAATCACCTTTACATTGGTGCATTCATCGTTGCTTTCACTGCTCACTTTCATACAAGAAAAGCATTTGAATGGAATCAGTCCAGAGGCTGCTCTCTGCTGCGCAGCAACACAGTCAGCACAGAATGAACAGTGGCATCTGCTCACACGGCAGAAGGAGCAGCAGGGAAAGCTAGTGCTGTGTCTCTTCAGCACACAAGCAGCTTTGCAACGGGGTCACCATCATTGCAGTCTCTCCTCGGTTTCCTACCTAAAAGTCCATTTGAATCCAAATTCTCAGGTGGTGTCTCTCAGCTGCCCAGCAGCACAGTGAGTACAGCACGAAAGTTTGGCCTCTGCTCCCACAGCAGAAGAGCCAGGATTGAAAGCTGGTGCTGGACCTGTTCAGCACACAATCACCTTTACATTGGTGCATCCATCGTTGCTTTCACTGCTCACTTTCATACAGGAAAAGCATTTGAATGGAATCAGTCCAGAGCCTGCTCTCTGCTGCGCAGGAACACAGTCAGCACAGAATGAACAGTGGCATCTGCTCACACGGCAGAAGGACCAGCAGGGAAAGCTAGTGCTCTGCTTCTTCAGCACACAAGCAGCTTTGCAACGGGGTCACCATCATTGCAGTCTCTCCTCGGTTTCATACCTAAAAGTCCATTTGAATCCAAATTCTCAGGTGGTCTCAGCTGCCCAGTAGCACAGTTAGTACAGCACGAACGTTTGGCCTCTGCTCCCACAGCAGAAGAGCCAGGATTGAAAGCTGGTGCTGGACCTGTTCAGCACACAATCCCCTTTACATTGGTGCCTCCATCGTTGCTTTCACTGCTCACATTCATACAGGAAAAGCATTTGAATGGAATCAGTCCAGAGCCTGCTCTCTGCTGCGCAGGAACACAGTCAGCACAGAATGAACAGTGGCATCTGCTCACACGGCAGAAGGACCAGCAGGGAAACCTAGTGCTCTGCTTCTTCAGCACACAAGCAGCTTTGCAACGGGGTCACCATCATTGCAGTCTCTCCTCGGCTTCATACCTAAAAGTCCATTTGAATCCGAATTCTCAGGTGGTGTCGCTCAGCTGCCCAGCAGCACAGTGAGTACAGCACGAACGTTTGGCCTCTGCTCCCACAGCAGAAGAGCCAGTATTGAAAGCTGGTGCTGGACCTGTTCAGCACACAATCCCCTTTACATTGGTGCCTCCATCGTTGCTTTCACTGCTCACTTTCATACAGGAAAAGCATTTGAATGGAATCAGTCCAGAGCCTGCTCTCTGCTGCGCAGCAACACAGTCAGCACAGAATGAACAGTGGCATCTGCTCACACGGCAGAAGGAGCAGCAGGGAAAGCTAGTGCTGTGTCTCTTCAGCACACAAGCAGCTTTGCAACGGGGTCACCATCATTGCAGTCTCTCCTCGGTTTCCTACCTAAAAGTACATTTGAATCCAAATTCTCAGGTGGCCTCAGCTGCCCAGCAGCACAGTTAGTACAGCACGAACGTTTGGCCTCTGCTCCCACAGCAGAAGAGCCAGGATTGAAAGCTGGTGCTGGACCTGTTCAGCACACAATCCCCTTTATACTGGTGCCTCCATCGTTGCTTTCACTGCTAACACTCATACAGGAAAAGCATTTGAATGGAATCAGTCCAGAGCCTGCTCCCTGCTGGCAGCAACACAGCACAGAATGAACAGTGGCATCTGCTCACACGGCAGAAGGACCAGCAGGGAAAGCTAGTGCTGTGTCTCTTCAGCACAAAAGCAGCTTTGCAACGTGGTCACCATCATTGCAGTCTCTCCTCGGTTTCATACCTAAAAGTCCATTTGAATCCAAATTCTCAGGTGGTGTCTCTCAGCTGCCCAGCAGCACAGTTAGTACAGCACGAACGTTTGGCCTCTGCTCCCACAGCAGAAGAGCCAGGATTGAAAGCTGGTGCTGGACCTGTTCAGCACACAATCACCTTTACATTGGTGCATTCATCGTTGCTTTCACTGCTCACTTTCATACAAGAAAAGCATTTGAATGGAATCAGTCCAGAGCCTGCTCTCTGCTGCGCAGCAACACAGTCAGCACAGAATGAACAGTGGCATCTGCTCACACGGCAGAAGGAGCAGCAGGGAAAGCTAGTGCTGTGTCTCTTCAGCACACAAGCAGCTTTGCAACGGGGTCACCATCATTGCAGTCTCTCCTCGGTTTCCTACCTAAAAGTCCATTTGAATCCAAATTCTCAGGTGGTGTCTCTCAGCTGCCCAGCAGCACAGTGAGTACAGCACGAACGTTTGGCCTCTGCTCCCACAGCAGAAGAGCCAGGATTGAAAGCTGGTGCTGGACCTGTTCAGCACACAATCACCTTTACATTGGTGCATCCATCGTTGCTTTCACTGCTCACTTTCATACAGGAAAAGCATTTGAATGGAATCAGTCCAGAGCCTGCTCTCTGCTGCGCAGGAACACAGTCAGCACAGAATGAACAGTGGCATCTGCTCACACGGCAGAAGGACCAGCAGGGAAAGCTAGTGCTCTGCTTCTTCAGCACACAAGCAGCTTTGCAACGGGGTCACCATCATTGCAGTCTCTCCTCGGTTTCATACCTAAAAGTCCATTTGAATCCAAATTCTCAGGTGGTCTCAGCTGCCCAGTAGCACAGTTAGTACAGCACGAACGTTTGGCCTCTGCTCCCACAGCAGAAGAGCCAGGATTGAAAGCTGGTGCTGGACCTGTTCAGCACACAATCCCCTTTACATTGGTGCCTCCATCGTTGCTTTCACTGCTCACTTTCATACAGGAAAAGCATTTGAATGGAATCAGTCCAGAGCCTGCTCTCTGCTGCGCAGGAACACAGTCAGCACAGAATGAACAGTGGCATCTGCTCACACGGCAGAAGGACCAGCAGGGAAACCTAGGGCTCTGCTTCTTCAGCACACAAGCAGCTTTGCAACGGGGTCACCATCATTGCAGTCTCTCCTCGGCTTCATACCTAAAAGTCCATTTGAATCCGAATTCTCAGGTGGTGTCGCTCAGCTGCCCAGCAGCACAGTGAGTACAGCACGAACGTTTGGCCTCTGCTCCCACAGCAGAAGAGCCAGTATTGAAAGCTGGTGCTGGACCTGTTCAGCACACAATCCCCTTTACATTGGTGCCTCCATCGTTGCTTTCACTGCTCACTTTCATACAGGAAAAGCATTTGAATGGAATCAGTCCAGAGCCTGCTCTCTGCTGCGCAGCAACACAGTCAGCACAGAATGAACAGTGGCATCTGCTCACACGGCAGAAGGAGCAGCAGGGAAAGCTAGTGCTGTGTCTCTTCAGCACACAAGCAGCTTTGCAACGGGGTCACCATCATTGCAGTCTCTCCTCGGTTTCCTACCTAAAAGTACATTTGAATCCAAATTCTCAGGTGGTGTCGCTCAGCTGCCCAGCAGCACAGTGAGTACAGCACGAACGTTTGGCCTCTGCTCCCACAGCAGAAGAGCCAGGATTGAAAGCTGGTGCTGGACCTGTTCAGCACACAATCCCCTTTACATTGGTGGGTCCATTGTTGCTTTCACTGCTAACACTCATACAGGAAAAGCATTTGAATAGAATCAGTCCAGAGCCTGCTCCCTGCTGGCAGCAACACAGCACAGAATGAACAGTGGCATCTGCTCACACGGCAGAAGGAGCAGCAGGGAAAGCTAGTGCTGTGTCTCTTCAGCACACAAGCAGCTTTGCAACGGGGTTACCATCATTGCAGTCTCTCCTCGGTTTCCTACCTAAAAGTCCATTTGAATCCAAATTCTCAGGTGGTCTCAGCTGCCCAGCAGCACAGTGAGTACAGCACGAACGTTTGGCCTCTGCTCCCACAGCAGAAGAGCCAGGATTGAAAGCTGGTGCTGGACCTGTTCAGCACACAATCCCCTTTATACTGGTGCCTCCATCGTTGCTTTCACTGCTAACACTCATACAGGAAAAGCATTTGAATGGAATCAGTCCAGAGCCTGCTCTCTGCTGCGCAGCAACACAGTCAGCACAGAATGAACTGTGGATTCTGCTCAAACAGCAGAAGGACCAGCAGGGAAAGCTAGTGCTGGGCTTCTTCAGCACACAAGCAGCTTTGCAACGGGGTCACCATCATTGCAGTCTCTCCTCGGTTTCATACCTAAAAGTCCATTTGAATCCAAATTCTCAGGTGGTGTCTCTCAGCTGCCCAGCAGCACAGTTAGTACAGCACGAACGTTTGGCCTCTGCTCCCACAGCAGAAGAGCCAGGATTGAAAGCTGGTGCTGGACCTGTTCGGCACACAATCACTTTTACATTGGTGCATTCATCGTTGCTTTCACTGCTCACTTTCATACAGGAAAAGCATTTGAATTGAATCACTCCAGAGGCTGCTCTCTGCTGCGCAGCAACACAGCACAGAATGAACAGTGGCATCTGCTCACACGGCAGAAGGAGCAGCAGGGAAAGCTAGTGCTGTGTCTCTTCAGCACACAAGCAGCTTTGCAACGGGGTCACCATCATTGCAGTCTCTCCTCGGTTTCCTACCTAAAAGTACATTTGAATCCAAATTCTCAGGTGGTGTCGCTCAGCTGCCCAGCAGCACAGTGAGTACAGCACGAACGTTTGGCCTCTGCTCCCACAGCAGAAGAGCCAGGATTGAAAGCTGGTGCTGGACCTGTTCAGCACACAATCCCCTTTACATTGGTGCCTCCATCGTTGATTTCACTGCTAACACTCATACAGGAAAATCATTTGAATAGAATCAGTCCAGAGCCTGCTCCCTGCTGGCAGCAACACAGCACAGAATGAACAGTGGCATCTGCTCACACGGCAGAAGGACCAGCAGGGAAAGCTAGTGCTGTGTCTCTTCAGCACACAAGCAGCTTTGCAACGGGGTCACCATCATTGCAGGCTCTCCTTGGTTTCATACCTAAAAGTCCATTTGAATCCAAATTCTCAGGTGGTGTCGCTTAGCTGCCCAGCAGCACAGTGAGTACAGCACGAACGTTTGGCCTCTGCTCCCACAGCAGAAGAGCCAGGATTGAAAGCTGGTGCTGGACCTGTTCAGCACACAATCACCTTTACATTGGTGCATCCATCGTTGCTTTCACTGCTCACTTTCATACAGGAAAAGCATTTGAATGGAATCAGTCCAGAGCCTGCTCTCTGCTGCGCAGCAACACAGTCAGCACAGAATGAACAGTGGCATCTGCTCACGCGGCAGAAGGACCAGCAGGGAAAGCTAGTGCTCTGCTTCTTCAGCACACAAGCAGCTTTGCAACGGGGTCACCATCATTGCAGTCTCTCCTCGGTTTCATACCTAAAAGTCCATTTGAATCCAAATTCTCAGGTGGTCTCAGCTGCCCAGCAGCACAGTGAGTACAGCACGAACGTTTGGCCTCTGCTCCCACAGCAGAAGAGCCAGGATTGAAAGCTGGTGCTGGACCTGTTCAGCACACAATCACTTTTACATTGGTGCATTCATCGTTGCTTTCACTGCTAACACTCATACAGGAAAAGCATTTGAATGGAATCAGTCCAGAGCCTGCTCTCTGCTGCGCAGGAACACAGTCAGCACAGAATGAACAGTGGCATCTGCTCACACGGCAGAAGGAGCAGCAGGGAAAGCTAGTGCTGTGTCTCTTCAGCACACAAGCAGCTTTGCAACGG
Organism: Pezoporus flaviventris; assembly: GCF_033815535.1. Classification (NCBI taxonomy): domain Eukaryota; kingdom Metazoa; phylum Chordata; class Aves; order Psittaciformes; family Psittacidae; genus Pezoporus; species Pezoporus flaviventris. Next base: position 177,394 of record NW_026893188.1, on the reverse strand, counting down.
GGTCACCATCATTGCAGTCTCTCCTCGGTTTCCTACCTAAAAGTACATTTGAATCCAAATTCTCAGGTGGTGTCGCTCAGCTGCCCAGCAGCACAGTGAGTACAGCACGAACGTTTGGCCTCTGCTCCCACAGCAGAAGAGCCAGGATTGAAAGCTGGTGCTGGACCTGTTCAGCACACAATCCCCTTTACATTGGTGGGTCCATTGTTGCTTTCACTGCTAACACTCATACAGGAAAAGCATTTGAATAGAATCAGTCCAGAGCCTGCTCCCTGCTGGCAGCAACACAGCACAGAATGAACAGTGGCATCTGCTCACACGGCAGAAGGACCAGCAGGGAAAGCTAGTGCTGTGTCTCTTCAGCACACAAGCAGCTTTGCAACGGGGTCACCATCATTGCAGTCTCTCCTCGGTTTCCTACCTAAAAGTCCATTTGAATCCAAATTCTCAGGTGGTCTCAGCTGCCCAGTAGCACAGTGAGTACAGCACGAACGTTTGGCCTCTGCTCCCACAGCAGAAGAGCCAGGATTGAAAGCTGGTGCTGGACCTGTTCAGCACACAATCCCCTTTACATTGGTGCCTCCATCGTTGCTTTCACTGCTCACTTTCATACAGGAAAAGCATTTGAATGGAATCAGTCCAGAGCCTGCTCTCTGCTGCGCAGCAACACAGTCAGCACAGAATGAACTGTGGATTCTGCTCAAACAGCAGAAGGACCAGCAGGGAAAGCTAGTGCTGGGCTTCTTCAGCACACAAGCAGCTTTGCAACGGGGTCACCATCATTGCAGTCTCTCCTCGGTTTCATACCTAAAAGTCCATTTGAATCCAAATTCTCAGGTGGTGTCTCTCAGCTGCCCAGCAGCACAGTTAGTACAGCACGAACGTTTGGCCTCTGCTCCCACAGCAGAAGAGCCAGGATTGAAAGCTGGTGCTGGACCTGTTCAGCACACAATCACTTTTATATTGGTGCATTCATCGTTGCTTTCACTGCTCACTTTCATACAAGAAAAGCTTTTGAATGGAATCAGTCCAGAGCCTGCTCTCTGCTGCGCAGGAACACAGTCAGCACAGAATGAACAGTGGCATCTGCTCACACGGCAGAAGGAGCAGCAGGGAAAGCTAGTGCTGTGTCTCTTCAGCACACAAGCAGCTTTGCAACGGGGTCACCATCATTGCAGTCTCTCCTCGGTTTCCTACCTAAAAGTCCATTTGAATCCAAATTCTCAGGTGGTGTCGCTCAGCTGTCCAGCAGCACAGTGAGTACAGCACGAACGTTTGGCCTCTGCTCCCACAGCAGAAGAGCCAGGATTGAAAGCTGGTGCTGGACCTGTTCAGCACACAATCCCCTTTACATTGGTGCCTCCATCGTTGCTTTCACTGCTCACTTTCATACAGGAAAAGCATTTGAATGGAATCAGTCCAGAGCCTGCTCTCTGCTGCGCAGGAACACAGTCAGCACAGAATGAACAGTGGCATCTGCTCACACGGCAGAAGGACCAGCAGGGAAAGCTAGTGCTCTGCTTCTTCAGCACACAAGCAGCTTTGCAACGGGGTCACCATCATTGCAGTCTCTCCTCGGCTTCATACCTAAAAGTCCATTTGAATCCGAATTCTCAGGTGGTGTCGCTCAGCTGCCCAGCAGCACAGTGAGTACAGCACGAACGTTTGGCTTCTGCTCCCACAGCAGAAGAGCCAGTATTGAAAGCTGGTGCTGGACCTGTTCAGCACACAATCCCCTTTACATTGGTGCCTCCATCGTTGCTTTCACTGCTCACTTTCATACAGGAAAAGCATTTGAATGGAATCAGTCCTGAGCCTGCTCTCTGCTGCGCAGCAACACAGCACAGAATGAACAGTGGCATCTGCTCACACGGCAGAAGGAGCAGCAGGGAAAGCTAGTGCTGTGTCTCTTCAGCACACAAGCAGCTTTGCAACGGGGTCACCATCATTGCAGTCTCTCCTCGGTTTCCTACCTAAAAGTACATTTGAATCCAAATTCTCAGGTGGTGTCGCTCAGCTGCCCAGCAGCACAGTGAGTACAGCACGAACGTTTGGCCTCTGCTCCCACAGCAGAAGAGCCAGGATTGAAAGCTGGTGCTGGACCTGTTCAGCACACAATCCCCTTTACATTGGTGCCTCCATCGTTGCTTTCACTGCTCACTTTCATACAGGAAAAGCATTTGAATAGAATCAGTCCAGAGCCTGCTCTCTGCTGCGCAGCAACACAGTCAGCACAGAATGAACAGTGGCATCTGCTCACACGGCAGAAGGACCAGCAGGGAAAGCTAGTGCTCTGCTTCTTCAGCACACAAGCAGCTTTGCAACGGGGTCACCATCATTGCAGTCTCTCCTCGTCTTCATACCTAAAAGTCCATTTGAATCCGAATTCTCAGGTGGTCTCAGCTGCCCACTAGCACAGTGAGTACAGCACGAACGTTTGGCCTCTGCTCCCACAGCAGAAGAGCCAGGATTGAAAGCTGGTGCTGGACCTGTTCAGCACACAATCACTTTTACATTGGTGCTTTCATCGTTGCTTTCAATGCTCACTTTCATACAAGAAAAGCATTTGAATGGAATCAGTCCAGAGGCTGCTCTCTGCTGCGCAGCAACACAGTCAGCACAGAATGAACAGTGGCATCTGCTCACACGGCAGAAGGAGCAGCAGGGAAAGCTAGTGCTGTGTCTCTTCAGCACACAAGCAGCTTTGCAACGGGGTCACCATCATTGCAGTCTCTCCTCGGTTTCCTACCTAAAAGTACATTTGAATCCAAATTCTCAGGTGGTGTCGCTCAGCTGCCCAGCAGCACAGTGAGTACAGCACGAACGTTTGGCCTCTGCTCCCACAGCAGAAGAGCCAGGATTGAAAGCTGGTGCTGGACCTGTTCAGCACACAATCCCCTTTACATTGGTGCCTCCATTGTTGTTTTCACTGCTAACACTCATACAGGAAAAGCATTTGAATAGAATCAGTCCAGAGCCTGCTCCCTGCTGGCAGCAACACAGCACAGAATGAACAGTGGCATCTGCTCACACGGCAGAAGGACCAGCAGGGAAAGCTAGTGCTGTGTCTCTTCAGCACACAAGCAGCTTTGCAACGGGGTCACCATCATTGCAGTCTCTCCTCGGTTTCCTACCTAAAAGTCCATTTGAATCCAAATTCTCAGGTGGTCTCAGCTGCCCAGCAGCACAGTGAGTACAGCACGAACGTTTGGCCTCTGCTCCCACAGCAGAAGAGCCAGGATTGAAAGCTGGTGCTGGACCTGTTCAGCACACAATCCCCTTTATACTGGTGCCTCCATCGTTGCTTTCACTGCTAACACTCATACAGGAAAAGCATTTGAATGGAATCAGTCCAGAGCCTGCTCTCTGCTGCGCAGCAACACACTCAGCACAGAATGAACAGTGGATTCTGCTCAAACAGCAGAAGGACCAGCAGGGAAAGCTAGTGCTGGGCTTCTTCAGCACACAAGCAGCTTTGCAACGGGGTCACCATCATTGCAGTCTCTCCTCGGTTTCATACCTAAAAGTCCATTTGAATCCAAATTCTCAGGTGGTGTCTCTCAGCTGCCCAGCAGCACAGTTAGTACAGCACGAACGTTTGGCCTCTGCTCCCACAGCAGAAGAGCCAGGATTGAAAGCTGGTGCTGGACCTGTTCAGCACACAATCACTTTTACATTGGTGCATTCATCGTTGCTTTCACTGCTCACTTTCATACAAGAAAAGCTTTTGAATGGAATCAGTCCAGAGCCTGCTCTCTGCTGCGCAGGAACACAGTCAGCACAGAATGAACAGTGGCATCTGCTCACACGGCAGAAGGAGCAGCAGGGAAAGCTAGTGCTGTGTCTCTTCAGCACACAAGCAGCTTTGCAACGGGGTCACCATCATTGCAGTCTCTCCTCGGTTTCCTACCTAAAAGTACATTTGAATCCAAATTCTCAGGTGGTGTCGCTCAGCTGCCCAGCAGCACAAGTGAGTACAGCACGAACGTTTGGCCTCTGCTCCCACAGCAGAAGAGCCAGGATTGAAAGCTGGTGCTGGACCTGTTCAGCACACAATCACCTTTACATTGGTGCCTCCATCGTTGCTTTCACTGCTAACACTCATACAGGAAAAGCATTTGAATAGAATCAGTCCAGAGCCTGCTCCCTGCTGGCAGCAACACAGCACAGAATGAACAGTGGCATCTGCTCACACGGCAGAAGGACCAGCAGGGAAAGCTAGTGCTGTGTCTCTTCAGCACACAAGCAGCTTTGCAACGTGGTCACCATCATTGCAGTCTCTCCTCGGTTTCCTACCTAAAAGTCCATTTGAATCCAAATTCTCAGGTGGTGTCTCTCAGCTGCCCAGCAGCACAGTGAGTACAGCACGAACGTTTGGCCTCTGCTCCCACAGCAGAAGAGCCAGGATTGAAAGCTGGTGCTGGACCTGTTCAGCACACAATCCCCTTTACATTGGTGCATCCATCGTTGCTTTCACTGCTCACTTTCATACAGGAAAAGCATTTGAATGGAATCAGTCCAGAGCCTGCTCTCTGCTGCGCAGCAACACAGTCAGCACAGAATGAACAGTGGCATCTGCTCACACGGCAGAAGGACCAGCAGGGAAAGCTAGTGCTCTGCTTCTTCAGCACACAAGCAGCTTTGCAACGGGGTCACCATCATTGCAGTCTCTCCTCGGCTTCATACCTAAAAGTCCATTTGAATCCAAATTCTCAGGTGGTGTCTCTCAGCTGCCCAGCAGCACAGTGAGTACAGCACGAACGTTTGGCCTCTGCTCCCACAGCAGAAGAGCCAGTATTGAAAGCTGGTGCTGGACCTGTTCAGCACACAATCCCCTTTACATTGGTGCATCCATCGTTGCTTTCACTGCTCACTTTCATACAGGAAAAGCATTTGAATGGAATCAGTCCAGAGCCTGCTCTCTGCTGCGCAGGAACACAGTCAGCACAGAATGAACAGTGGCATCTGCTCACACGGCAGAAGGACCAGCAGGGAAAGCTAGTGCTCTGCTTCTTCAGCACACAAGCAGCTTTGCAACGGGGTCACCATCATTGCAGTCTCTCCTCGGCTTCATACCTAAAAGTCCATTTGAATCCGAATTCTCAGGTGGTGTCGCTCAGCTGCCCAGCAGCACAGTGAGTACAGCACGAACGTTTGGCCTCTGCTCCCACAGCAGAAGAGCCAGGATTGAAAGCTGGTGCTGGACCTGTTCAGCACACAATCCCCTTTACATTGGTGCCTCCATCGTTGCTTTCACTGCTCACTTTCATACAGGAAAAGCATTTGAATGGAATCAGTCCAGAGCCTGCTCTCTGCTGTGCAGCAACACAGCACAGAATGAACAGTGGCATCTGCTCACACGGCAGAAGGACCAGCAGGGAAAGCTAGTGCTGTGTCTCTTCAGCACACAAGCAGCTTTGCAACGGGGTCACCATCATTGCAGTCTCTCCTCGGTTTCATACCTAAAAGTCCATTTGAATCCAAATTCTCAGGTGGTGTCGCTCAGCTGCCCAGCAGCACAGTGAGTACAGCACGAACGTTTGGCCTCTGCTCCCACAGCAGAAGAGCCAGGATTGAAAGCTGGTGCTGGACCTGTTCAGCACACAATCACTTTTACATTGGTGCATTCATCGTTGCTTTCACTGCTCACTTTCATACAAGAAAAGCATTTGAATGGAATCAGTCCAGAGGCTGCTCTCTGCTGCGCAGCAACACAGTCAGCACAGAATGAACAGTGGCATCTGCTCACACGGCAGAAGGAGCAGCAGGGAAAGCTAGTGCTGTGTCTCTTCAGCACACAAGCAGCTTTGCAACGGGGTCACCATCATTGCAGTCTCTCCTCGGTTTCCTACCTAAAAGTACATTTGAATCCAAATTCTCAGGTGGTGTCGCTCAGCTGCCCAGCAGCACAGTGAGTACAGCACGAACGTTTGGCCTCTGCTCCCACAGCAGAAGAGCCAGGATTGAAAGCTGGTGCTGGACCTGTTCAGCACACAATCCCCTTTACATTGGTGCCTCCATTGTTGTTTTCACTGCTAACACTCATACAGGAAAAGCATTTGAATAGAATCAGTCCAGAGCCTGCTCCCTGCTGGCAGCAACACAGCACAGAATGAACAGTGGCATCTGCTCACACGGCAGAAGGACCAGCAGGGAAAGCTAGTGCTGTGTCTCTTCAGCACACAAGCAGCTTTGCAACGGGGTCACCATCATTGCAGTCTCTCCTCGGTTTCCTACCTAAAAGTCCATTTGAATCCAAATTCTCAGGTGGTCTCAGCTGCCCAGCAGCACAGTGAGTACAGTACGAACGTTTGGCCTCTGCTCCCACAGCAGAAGAGCCAGGATTGAAAGCTGGTGCTGGACCTGTTCAGCACACAATCCCCTTTATACTGGTGCCTCCATCGTTGCTTTCACTGCTAACACTCATACAGGAAAAGCATTTGAATGGAATCAGTCCAGAGCCTGCTCTCTGCTGCGCAGCAACACAGTCAGCACAGAATGAACTGTGGATTCTGCTCAAACAGCAGAAGGACCAGCAGGGAAAGCTAGTGCTGGGCTTCTTCAGCACACAAGCAGCTTTGCAACGGGGTCACCATCATTGCAGTCTCTCCTCGGTTTCATACCTAAAAGTCCATTTGAATCCAAATTCTCAGGTGGTGTCTCTCAGCTGCCCAGCAGCACAGTTAGTACAGCACGAACGTTTGGCCTCTGCTCCAACAGCAGAAGAGCCAGGATTGAAAGCTGGTGCTGGACCTGTTCAGCACACAATCACTTTTACATTGGTGCATTCATCGTTGCTTTCACTGCTCACTTTCATACAAGAAAAGCTTTTGAATGGAATCAGTCCAGAGCCTGCTCTCTGCTGCGCAGCAACACAGTCAGCACAGAATGAACAGTGGCATCTGCTCACACGGCAGAAGGAGCAGCAGGGAAAGCTAGTGCTGTGTCTCTTCAGCACACAAGCAGCTTTGCAACGGGGTCACCATCATTGCAGTCTCTCCTCGGTTTCCTACCTAAAAGTACATTTGAATCCAAATTCTCAGGTGGTGTCGCTCAGCTGCCCAGCAGCACAGTGAGTACAGCACGAACGTTTGGCCTCTGCTCCCACAGCAGAAGAGCCAGGATTGAAAGCTGGTGCTGGACCTGTTCAGCACACAATCACCTTTACATTGGTGCCTCCATCGTTGCTTTCACTGCTAACACTCATACAGGAAAAGCATTTGAATAGAATCAGTCCAGAGCCTGCTCCCTGCTGGCAGCAACACAGCACAGAATGAACAGTGGCATCTGCTCACACGGCAGAAGGACCAGCAGGGAAAGCTAGTGCTGTGTCTCTTCAGCACACAAGCAGCTTTGCAACGTGGTCACCATCATTGCAGTCTCTCCTCGGTTTCATACCTAAAAGTCCATTTGAATCCAAATTCTCAGGTGGTGTCTCTCAGCTGCCCAGCAGCACAGTTAGTACAGCACGAACGTTTGGCCTCTGCTCCCACAGCAGAAGAGCCAGGATTGAAAGCTGGTGCTGGACCTGTTCAGCACACAATCCCCTTTACATTGGTGCATCCATCGTTGCTTTCACTGCTCACTTTCATACAGGAAAAGCATTTGAATGGAATCAGTCCAGAGCCTGCTCTCTGCTGCGCAGCAACACAGTCAGCACAGAATGAACAGTGGCATCTGCTCACACGGCAGAAGGACCAGCAGGGAAAGCTAGTGCTCTGCTTCTTCAGCACACAAGCAGCTTTGCAACGGGGTCACCATCATTGCAGTCTCTCCTCGGCTTCATACCTAAAAGTCCATTTGAATCCGAATTCTCAGGTGGTGTCGCTCAGCTGCCCAGCAGCACAGTGAGTACAGCACGAACGTTTGGCCTCTGCTCCCACAGCAGAAGAGCCAGGATTGAAAGCTGGTGCTGGACCTGTTCAGCACACAATCCCCTTTACATTGGTGCCTCCATCGTTGCTTTCACTGCTCACTTTCATACAGGAAAAGCATTTGAATGGAATCAGTCCAGAGCCTGCTCTCTGCTGCGCAGCAACACAGTCAGCACAGAATGAACAGTGGCATCTGCTCACACGGCAGAAGGACCAGCAGGGAAAGCTAGTGCTGTGTCTCTTCAGCACACAAGCAGCTTTGCAACGGGGTCACCATCATTGCAGTCTCTCCTCGGTTTCCTACCTAAAAGTCCATTTGAATCCAAATTCTCAGGTGGTGTCTCTCAGCTGCCCAGCAGCACAGTGAGTACAGCACGAACGTTTGGCCTCTGTTCCCACAGCAGAAGAGCCAGTATTGAAAGCTGGTGCTGGACCTGTTCAGCACACAATCCCCTTTACATTGGTGCATCCATCGTTGCTTTCACTGCTCACTTTCATACAGGAAAAGCATTTGAATAGAATCAGTCCAGAGCCTGCTCTCTGCTGCGCAGCAACACAGTCAGCACAGAATGAACAGTGGCATCTGCTCACACGGCAGAAGGAGCAGCAGGGAAAGATAGTGCTGTGTCTCTTCAGCACACAAGCAGCTTTGCAACGGGGTCACCATCATTGCAGTCTCTCCTCGGTTTCCTACCTAAAAGTACATTTGAATCCAAATTCTCAGGTGGTGTCGCTTAGCTGCCCAGCAGCACAGTGAGTACAGCACGAACGTTTGGCCTCTGCTCCCACAGCAGAAGAGCCAGGATTGAAAGCTGGTGCTGGACCTGTTCAGCACACAATCCCCTTTACATTGGTGCCTCCATCGTTGCTTTCACTGCTAACACTCATACAGGAAAAGCATTTGAATAGAATCAGTCCAGAGCCTGCTCCCTGCTGGCAGCAACACAGCACAGAATGAACAGTGGCATCTGCTCACACGGCAGAAGGAGCAGCAGGGAAAGCTAGTGCTGTGTCTCTTCAGCACACAAGCAGCTTTGCAACGGGGTCACCATCATTGCAGTCTCTCCTCGGTTTCCTACCTAAAAGTCCATTTGAATCCAAATTCTCAGGTGGTGTCTCTCAGCTGCCCAGCAGCACAGTTAGTACAGCACGAACGTTTGGCCTCTGCTCCCACAGCAGAAGAGCCAGGATTGAAAGCTGGTGCTGGACCTGTTCAGCACACAATCCCCTTTACATTGGTGCATCCATCGTTGCTTTCACTGCTCACTTTCATACAGGAAAAGCATTTGAATGGAATCAGTCCAGAGGCTGCTCTCTGCTGCGCAGGAACACAGTCAGCACAGAATGAACAGTGGCATCTGCTCACACGGCAGAAGGACCAGCAGGGAAAGCTAGTGCTCTGCTTCTTCAGCACACAAGCAGCTTTGCAACGGGGTCACCATCATTGCAGTCTCTCCTCGGCTTCATACCTAAAAGTCCATTTGAATCCAAATTCTCAGGTGGTGTCTCTCAGCTGCCCAGCAGCACAGTGAGTACTGCACGAACGTTTGGCCTCTGCTCCCACAGCAGAAGAGCCAGGATTGAAAGCTGGTGCTGGACCTGTTCAGCACACAATCCCCTTTACATTGGTGCATCCATCGTTGCTTTCACTGCTCACTTTCATACAGGAAAAGCATTTGAATGGAATCAGTCCAGAGGCTGCTCTCAGCTGCGCAGCAACACAGTCAGCGCAGAATGAACAGTGGCATCTGCTCCGACAGCAGAAGGACCAGCAGGTAAAGCTAGTGCTGGGCCTCTTCAGCACACAAGCAGATTTGCAATGGTGTCACCATCATTGCAGTCTCTCCCCGGTTTCATCCCTAAAAGTCCATTTGAATCCAAATTCTCAGGTGGTCTTTCTCAGCTACCCAGCAGCATAGTGAGTTCAGCACGAACATTTGGCCTCTGCTCCCACAGCAGAAGAGCCAGGATTGAAAGCTGGTGCTGGACCTGTTCAGCACACAATCACCTTTACATCGGTTCCTCCATCATTGCTTTCACTGCTCACTTTCATTCAGGAAAAGCATTTGAATGGAATCAGTCCAGAGCCTGCTCTCTGCTGCGCAGCAACACAGCACAGAATGAACAGTGGCATCTGCTCCCAGGGCAGAAGGACCAGCAGGGAAAGATAGTGCTGGGCCTCTTCAGCACACAAGCAGCTTTGCAACGGTGTCACCATCATTGCAGTCTATCCTCGGTTTCATACCTAAAAGTCCATTTGAATCCAAATTCTCAGGTGGTCTCTCTAAGCTGCCCAGCAGCACAGTGAGTACAGCACGAACGTTTGGCCTCTGCTCCCACAGCAGAAGAGCCAGGATTGAAAGCTGGTGCTGGACCTGTTCAGCACACAATCACCTTTACATTGGTGCCTCCATCGTTGCTTTCACTGCTCACATTCATACAGGAAAAGCATTTGAATGGAATCAGTCCAGAGCCTGCTCTCTGCTGGCAGCAACACAGTCAGCACAGAATGAACAGTGGCATCTGCTCACACGGCAGAAGGACCAGCAGGGAAAGCTAGTGCTCTGCTTCTTCAGCACACAAGCAGCTTTGCAAAGGGGTCACCATCATTGCAGTCTCTCCTCCTTTTCATACCTAAAAGTCCATTTGAATTCAAATTCTCAGGTGGTGTCTCTCAGCTGCCCAGCAGCACAGTGAGTACAGCACGAACTTTTGGCCTCTGCTCCCACAGCAGAAGAGCCAGTATTGAAAGCTGGTGCTGGACCTGTTCAGCACACAATCACCTTTACACCGGTGCCTGCATCGTTGCTTTCACTGCTCACTTTCATACAGGAAAAGCATTTGAATGGAATCAGTCCAGAGCCTGTCTCGGCTGCGCAGCAACGCAGTCAGCACAGAATGAACAGTGGCATCTGCTCCCACAGCAGAAGGACCAGTAGGGAAAGCTAGTGCTGGGCCTCTTCAGCACACAAGCAGCTTTGCAACGGTTTCACCATCATTGCAGTCTCTCCTCGGTTTCATACCTAAAAGTCCATTTCAATCCAAATTCTCTGGTGGTCTCTCTCAACTGCCCAGCAGCACAGTGAGTACAGCATGAACGTTTGGCTTCTGCACCCACAGCAGAACAGGTAGGATTGAAAGCTGGTGCTGGGCCTGTTCAGCACACAATCCCCTTTACATTGGTGCTTCCATCGCTGATTTCACTGCTCACTTCCATACAGGAAAAGCATTTGAATGGAATCAGTCCAGAGCCTGCTCTCTGCTGGGAGCAACACAGTGAGCACAGAATGAACAGTGGCATCTGCTCCCACGGCAGAAGGATCAGCAGGGAAAGCTAGTGCTCTGACTCTCCAGCACACAGTCAGCTTTGCAACGGTGTCACCATCGTTGCAAACTCTCCTCGGTTTCATACCTAAAAGTCCATTTGAATCCAAATTCTCAGGTGGTGTCTCTCAACTTCCCAGCCGCACAGTGAGTACAGCATGAACGTTTGGCCTCTGCTCCCACAGCAGAAGAGCCAGGATTGAAAGCTGGTGCTGGACCTGTTCAGCACACAATCACTTTTACATTGGTGACTCCATCGCTGATTTCACTGCTCACTTTCATAGAGAAAAGCATTTGAATGGAATCAGTCCAGAGCCTACTCTCTGCTGGCAGCAACACGGTGAGCACAGAATGAACAGTGGCATCTGCTCCCACAGCAGAAGGACCAGCAGGGAAAGCTAGTACTCTGCCTCTCCAGCACACAGTCAGCTTTGCAACGGTGTCACCATCATTGCAGTCTCTCCTCTGTTTCATACCTAAAAGTCCATTTGAATCCAAATTCTCAGGTGGTCTCTCTCAACTGCCCAGCAGCACAGTGAGTACAGCATGAACGTTTGGGTTCTGCACCCAGAGCAGAAGAGCCAGGATTGAAAGCTGGTGCTGGACCTGTTCAGCACACAATCCCCTTTACATTGGTGCTTCCATCGCTGATTTCACTGCTCACTTCCATAAAGGAAAAGCATTTGAATGGAATCAGTCCAGAGCCTGCTCTCTGCTGGCAGCAACACAGTCAGCACAGAATGAACAGTGGCATCTGCTCCCACGGCAGAAGGATCAGCAGGGAAAGCTAGTGCTCTGACTCTCCAGCACACAGTCAGCTTTGCAACGGTGTCACCATCATTGCAAACTCTCCTCGGTTTCATACCTAAAAGTCCATTTGAATCCAAATTCTCTGGTGGTGTCTCTCAGCTGCCCAGCAGCACAGTGAGTACAGCACGAACTTTTGGCTTCTGCTCCCACCACAGGAGACCCAGGATTGAAAGCTGGTGCTGGGCTTCTTCAGCACACAATCACCTTTACACCGGTGCCTGCATCTTTGCTTTCACTGCTCACTTTCATACAGGAAAAGCATTTGAATGGAATCAGTCCAGAGCCTGTCTCGGCTGCGCAGCAACGCAGTCAGCACAGAATGAACAGTGGCATCTGCTCCCACGGCAGAAGGACCAGTAGGGAAAGCTAGTGCTGGGCCTCTTCAGCACACAAGCAGCTTTGCAACGGTTTCACCATCATTGCAGTCTCTCCTCGGTTTCATACCTAAAAGTCCATTTCAATCCAAATTCTCTGGTGGTCTCTCTCAACTGCCCAGCAGCACAGTGAGTACAGCATGAACGTTTGGCTTCTGCACCCACAGCAGAACAGGTAGGATTGAAAGCTGGTGCTGGGCCTCTTCAACACACAATCCCCTTTACATTGGTGCTTCCATCGCTGATTTCACTGCTCACTTCCATACAGGAAAAGCATTTGAATGGAATCAGTCCAGAGCCTGCTCTCTGCTGGCAGCAACACAGTCAGCACAGAATGAACAGTGGCATCTGCTCCCACGGCAGAAGGATCAGCAGGGAAAGCTAGTGCTCTGACTCTCCAGCACACAGTCAGCTTTGCAACGGTGTCACCATCGTTGCAAACTCTCCTCGGTTTCATACCTAAAAGTCCATTTGAATCCAAATTCTCAGGTGGTCTCTCTCAGCTGCCCAGCAGCACAGTGAGTACAGCACGAACGTTTGCCCTCTGCTCCCACAGCAGAAGAGCCAGGATTGAAAGCTGGTGCTGGACCTGTTCAGCACACAATCACCTTTACATTGGTGCCTCCATCGTTGCTTTCACTGCTCACATTCATACAGGAAAAGCATTTGAATGGAATCAGTCCAGAGGCTGCTCTGTGCTGCGCAGCAACGCAATCAGCAGAGAATGAAGAGTGGCATCTGCTCCCACGGCAGAAAAATCAGCTGGGAAAGCTAGTGCTCTGACGCTCCAGCTCACAGTCAGCTTTGCAACGGTGTCACCATCATTGCAAACTCTCCTCGGTTTCATACCTAAAAGTCCATTTGAATCCAAATTCTCAGGTGGTGTCTCTCAGCTGCCCAGCAGCACAGTGAGTACAGCACGAACGTTTGGCCTCTGCTCCCACAGCAGAAGAGCCAGGATTGAAAGCTGGTGCTGGACCTGTTCAGCACACAATCCCCTTTACATTGGTGCTTCCATCGCTGATTTCACTGCTCACTTTCATACAGGAAAAGCATTTGAATGGAATCAGTCCAGAGCCTGCTCTCTGCTGGCAGCAACACAGTGAGCACAGAATGAACAGTGGCATCTGCTCCCACGGCAGAAGGATCAGCAGGGAAAGCTAGTGCTCTGACTCTCCAGCACACAGTCAGCTTTGCAACGGTGTCACCATCGTTGCAGTCTCTCCTCGGTTTCATCCCTAAAAGTCCATTTGAATCCAAATTCTCAGGTGGTGTCTCTCAACTGCCCAGCCGCACAGTGAGTACAGCAGGAACGTTTGGCCTCTGCTCCCACAGCAGAAGAGCCAGGATTGAAAGCTGGTGCTGGACCTGTTCAGCACACAATCACCTTTACATTGGTGACTCCATCGCTGATTTCACTGCTCACATTCATACAGGAAAAGCATTTGAATGGAATCAGTCCAGAGGCTGCTCTGTGCTGCGCAGCAACGCAATCAGCAGAGAATGAAGAGTGGCATCTGCTCCCACGGCAGAAAAATCAGCTGGGAAAGCTAGTGCTCTGACGCTCCAGCTCACAGTCAGCTTTGCAACGGTGTCACCATCATTGCAAACTCTCCTCGGTTTCATACCTAAAAGTCCATTTGAATCCAAATTCTCAGGTGGTGTCTCTCAGCTGCCCAGCAGCACAGTGAGTACAGCACGAACGTTTGGCCTCTGCTCCCACAGCAGAAGAGCCAGGATTGAAAGCTGGTGCTGGACCTGTTCAGCACACAATCCCCTTTACATTGGTGCTTCCATCGCTGATTTCACTGCTCACTTTCATACAGGAAAAGCATTTGAATGGAATCAGTCCAGAGCCTGCTCTCTGCTGGCAGCAACACAGTGAGCACAGAATGAACAGTGGCATCTGCTCCCACGGCAGAAGGATCAGCAGGGAAAGCTAGTGCTCTGACTCTCCAGCACACAGTCAGCTTTGCAACGGTGTCACCATCGTTGCAGTCTCTCCTCGGTTTCATCCCTAAAAGTCCATTTGAATCCAAATTCTCAGGTGGTGTCTCTCAACTGCCCAGCCGCACAGTGAGTACAGCAGGAACGTTTGGCCTCTGCTCCCACAGCAGAAGAGCCAGGATTGAAAGCTGGTGCTGGACCTGTTCAGCACACAATCACCTTTACATTGGTGACTCCATCGCTGATTTCACTGCTCACTTTCATACAGGAAAAGCATTTGAATGGAATCAGTCCAGAGGCTGCTCTGTGCTGCGCAGCAACGCAATCAGCCGAGAATGAAGAGTGGCATCTGCTCCCACGGCAGAAGGACCAGCAGGGAAAGCTAGTGCTCTGACTCTCCAGCTCACAGTCAGCTTTGCAACGGTGTCACCATCATTGCAAACTCTCCTCGGTTTCATACCTAAAAGTCCATTTGAATCCAAATTCTCAGGTGGTGTCTCTCAGCTGACCAGCAGCACAGTGAGTACAGCACGAACGTTTGGCCTCTGCTCCCACAGCAGAAGAGCCAGGATTGAAAGCTGGTGCTGGACCTGTTCAGCACACAATCCCCTTTACATTGGTGCTTCCATCGCTGATTTCACTGCGCACTTCCATACAGGAAAAGCATTTGAATGGAATCAGTCCAGAGCCTGCTCTCTGCTGGCAGCAACACAGTGAGCACAGAATGAACAGTGGCATCTGCTCCCACAGCAGAAGGATCAGCAGGGAAAGCTAGTGCTCTGACTCTCCAGCACACAGTCAGCTTTGCAACGGTGTCACCATCATTGCAAACTCTCCTCGGTTTCATACCTAAAAGTCCATTTGAATCCAAATTCTCTGGTGGTGTCTCTCAGCTGCCCAGCAGCACAGTGAGTACAGCACGAACTTTTGCCCTCTGCTCCCACAGCAGAAGACCCAGGATTGAAAGCTGGTGCTGGGCCTCTTCAGCACACAATCAGCTTTACACCGGTGCCTGCATCCTTGCTTTCACTGCTCACTTTCATACAGGAAAAGCATTTGAATGGAATCAGTCCAGAGCCTGCTCTCTGCTGGCAGCAACACAGTGAGCACAGAATGAACAGTGGCATCTGCTCCCACTGCAGAAGGATCAGCAGGGAAAGCTAGTGCTCTGACTCTCCAGCACACAGTCAGCTTTGCAACGGTGTCACCATCGTTGCAAACTCTCCTCGGTTTCATACCTAAAAGTCCATTTGAATCCAAATTCTCAGGTGGTGTCTCTCAACTGCCCAGCCGCACAGTGAGTACAGCATGAACGTTTGGCCTCTGCTCCCACAGCAGAAGAGCCAGGATTGAAAGCTGGTGCTGGACCTGTTCAGCACACAATCACCTTTACATTGGTGACTCCATCGCTGATTTCACTGCTCACTTTCATAGAGGAAAAGCATTTGAATGGAATCAGTCCAGAGCCTGCTCTCTGCTGGCAGAAACACGGTGAGCACAGAATGAACAGTGGCATCTGCTCCCACAGCAGAAGGACCAGCAGGGAAAGCTAGTACTCTGCCTCTCCAGCACACAGTCAGCTTTGCAACGGTGTCACCATCATTGCAGTCTCTCCTCGGTTTCATACCTAAAAGTCCATTTCAATCCAAATTCTCTGGTGGTCTCTCTCAACTGCCCAGCAGCACAGTGAGTACAGCATGAACGTTTGGCTTCTGCACCCACAGCAGAAGAGCCAGGATTGAAAGCTGGTGCTGGGCCTGTTCAGCACACAATCCCCTTTACATTGGTGCTTCCATCGCTGATTTCACTGCTCACTTCCATAAAGGAAAAGCATTTGAATGGAATCAGTCCAGAGCCTGCTCTCTGCTGGCAGCAACACAGTCAGCACAGAATGAACAGTGGCATCTGCTCCCACGGCAGAAGGATCAGAAGGGAAAGCTAGTGCTCTGACTCTCCAGCACACAGTCAGCTTTGCAACGGTGTCACCATCATTGCAAACTCTCCTCGGTTTCATACCTAAAAGTCCATTTGAATCCAAATTCTCTGGTGGTGTCTCTCAGCTGCCCAGCAGCACAGTGAGTACAGCACGAACTTTTGGCTTCTGCTCCCACCACAGGAGACCCAGGATTGAAAGCTGGTGCTGGGCCTGTTCAGCACACAATCAGCTTTACACCGGTGCCTGCATCTTTGCTTTCACTGCTCACTTTCATACAGGAAAAGCATTTGAATGGAATCAGTCCAGAGCCTGTCTCGGCTGCGCAGCAACGCAGTCAGCACAGAATGAACAGTGGCATCTGCACCCACGGCAGAAGGACCAGTAGGGAAAGCTAGTGCTGGGCCTCTTCAGCACACAAGCAGCTTTGCAACGGTTTCACCATCATTGCAGTCTCTCCTCGGTTTCATACCTAAAAGTCCATTTCAATCCAAATTCTCTGGTGGTCTCTCTCAACTGCCCAGCAGCACAGTGAGTACAGCATGAACGTTTGGCTTCTGCACCCACAGCAGAACAGGTAGGATTGAAAGCTGGTGCTGGGCCTGTTCAGCACACAATCCCCTTTACATTGGTGCTTCCATCGCTGATTTCACTGCTCACTTCCATACAGGAAAAGCATTTGAATGGAATCAGTCCAGAGCCTGCTCTGTGCTGGCAGCAACACGGTGAGCACAGAATGAACAGTGGCATCTGCTCCCACAGCAGAAGGACCAGCAGGGAAAGCTAGTACTCTGCCTCTCCAGCACACAGTCAGTTTTGCAACGGTGTCACCATCATTGCAGTCTCTCCTCGGTTTCATACCTAAAAGTCCATTTCAATCCAAATTCTCTGGTGGTCTCTCTCAACTGCCCAGCAGCACAGTGAGTACAGCATGAACGTTTGGCTTCTGCACCCACAGCAGAAGAGCCAGGATTGAAAGCTGGTGCTGGGCCTGTTCAGCACACAATCCCCTTTACATTGGTGCTTCCATCGCTGATTTCACTGCTCACTTCCATACAGGAAAAGCATTTGAATGGAATCAGTCCAGAGCCTGCTCTCTGCTGGCAGCAACACAGTCAGCACAGAATGAACCGTGGCATCTGCTCCCACGGCAGAAGGATCAGCAGGGAAAGCTAGTGCTCTGACTCTCCAGCACACAGTCAGCTTTGCAACGGTTTCACCATCATTGCAGTCTCTCCTCGGTTTCATACCTAAAAGTCCATTTGAATCCCAATTCTCTGGTGGTGTCTCTCAGCTGCCCAGCAGCACAGTGAGTACAGCACGAACTTTTGCCCTCTGCTCCCACAGCAGAAGACCCAGGATTGAAAGCTGGTGCTGGGCCTCTTCAGCACACAATCAGCTTTACACCGGTGCCTGCATCCTTGCTTTCACTGCTCACTTTCATACAGGAAAAGCATTTGAATGGAATCAGTCCAGAGCCTTCTCTCGGCTGCGCAGCAACGCAGTCAGCCCAGAATGAACAGTGGCATCTGCTCCCAGGGCAGAAGGACCAGCAGGGAAAGCTAGTGTTCTGACTCTCCAGCACACAATCAGCTTTGCAACGGTGTCACCAACATTGCAAACTCTCCTCGGTTTCATACCTAAAAGTCCATTTGAATCCAAATTCTCAGGTGGTCTCTCTCAGCTGCCCAGCAGCACAGTGAGTACAGCACGAACGTTTGGCCTCTGCTCCCACAGCAGAAGAGCCAGGATTGAAAGCTGGTGCTGGACCTGTTCAGCACACAATCACCTTTACATTGGTGCCTCCATCGTTGCTTTCACTGCTCACATTCATACAGGAAAAGCATTTGAATGGAATCAGTCCAGAGGCTGCTCTGTGCTGCGCAGCAAGCAATCAGCAGAGAATGAAGAGTGGCATCTGCTCCCACGGCAGAAGGATCAGCAGGGAAAGCTAGTGCTGGGCCACTTCAGCACACAAGCAGCTTTGCAACGGTGTCATCATCATTGCAGTCTCTCCTCGGTTTTATACCTAAAAGTCCATTTGAATCCAAATTCTCAGGTGGTGTCTCTCAGCTGCCCAGCCGCACAGTGAGTACAGCACGAACGTTTGGCCTCTGCTCCCACAGCAGAAGAGCCAGGATTGAAAGCTGGTGCTGGACCTGTTCAGCACACAATCACCTTTACATTGGTGCCTCCATCGCTGATTTCACTGCTCACTTTCATACAGGAAAAGCATTTGAATGGAATCAGTCCAGAGCCTGCTCTCTGCTGGCAGCAACACGGTGAGCACAGAATGAACAGTGGCATCTGCTCCCACAGCAGAAGGACCAGCAGGGAAAGCTAGTACTCTGCCTCTCCAGCACACAGTCAGCTTTGCAACGGTGTCACCATCATAGCAGTCTCTCCTCGGTTTCATCCCTAAAAGTCCATTTGAATCCAAATTCTCTGGTGGTCTCTCTCAACTGCCCAGCAGCACAGTGAGTACAGCATGAACGTTTGTCTTCTACACCCACAGCAGAAGAGCCAGGATTGAAAGCTGGTGCTGGACCTGTTCAGCACACAATCCCCTTTACATTGGTGCTTCCATCGCTGATTTCACTGCTCACTTCCATACAGGAAAAGCATTTGAATGGAATCAGTCCAGAGCCTGCTCTCTGCTGGCAGCAACAGAGTCAGCACAGAATGAACAGTGGCATCTGCTCCCACGGCAGAAGGATCAGCAGGGAAAGCTAGTGCTGGGCCTCTTCAGCACACAAGCAGCTTTGCAACGGTGTCACCATCATTACAGTCTCTCCTCGGTTTCATCCCTAAAAGTCCATTTGAATCCAAATTGTCAGGTGGTCACTCTCAGCTGCCCAGCAGCACAGTGAGTACAGCACGAACGTTTGGCCTCTGCTCCCACAGCAGAAGAGCCAGGATTGAAAGCTGGTGCTGGACCTGTTCAGCACACAATCACCTTTACATTGGTGCCTCCATCGTTGCTTTCACTGCTCACATTCATACAGGAAAAGCATTTGAATGGAATCAGTCCAGAGGCTGCTCTGTGCTGCGCAGCAACGCAATCAGCAGAGAATGAAGAGTGGCATCTGCTCCCACGGCAGAAGGATCAGCAGGGAAAGCTAGTGCTCTGACTCTCCAGCTCACAGTCAGCTTTGCAACGGTGTCACCATCATTGCAAACTCTCCTCGGTTTCATACCTAAAAGTCCATTTGAATCCAAATTCTCAGGTGGTGTCTCTCAGCTGCCCAGCAGCACAGTGAGTACAGCACGAACTTTTGGCCTCTACTCCCACAGCAGAAGAGCCGGGATTGAAAGCTGGTGCTGGACCTGTTCAGCACACAATCACCTTTACGTTGGTGCCTCCATCGCTGATTTCACTGCTCACTTTCATACAGGAAAAGCATTTGAATGGAATCAGTCCAGAGCCTGCTCTCTGCTGGCAGCAACACGGTGAGCACAGAATGAACAGTGGCATCTGCTCCCACAGCAGAAGGACCAGCAGGGAAAGCTAGTACTCTGCTCTCAGCACACAGTCAGCTTTGCAACGGTGTCATCATCATTGCAGTCTCTCCTCGGTTTCATACCTAAAAGTCCATTTCAATCCAAATTCTCTGGTGGTCTCTCTCAACTGCCCAGCAGCACAGTGAGTACAGCATGAACGTTTGGCTTCTGCACCCACAGCAGAAGAGCCAGGATTGAAAGCTGGTGCTGGACCTGTTCAGCACACAATCCCCTTTACATTGGTGCTTCCATCGCTGATTTCACTGCTCACTTCCATACAGGAAAAGCATTTGAATGGAATCAGTCCCGAGCCTGCTCTCTGCTGGCAGCAACAGAGTCAGCACAGAATGAACAGTGGCATCTGCTCCCACGGCAGAAGGATCAGCAGGGAAAGCTAGTGCTGGGCCTCTTCAGCACACAAGCAGCTTTGCAACGGTGTCACCATCATTGCAGTCTCTCCTCGGTTTCATCCCTAAAAGTCCATTTGAATCCAAATTGTCAGGTGGTCACTCTCAGCTGCCCAGCAGCACAGTGAGTACAGCAAGAACGTTTGGCCTCTACTCCCACAGCAGAAGAGCCAGGATTGAAAGCTGGTGCTGGACCTGTTCAGCACACAATCACCTTTACATTGGTGCCTCCATCGTTGCTTTCACTGCTCACTTTCATACAGGAAAAGCATTTGAATGGAATCAGTCCAGAGCCTGCTCTCAGCTGCGCAGCAACACAGTCAGCACAGAATGAACAGTGGCATCTGCTCCGACAGCAGAAGGACCAGCAGGGAAAGCTAGTGCTGGGCCTCTTCAGCACACAAGCAGCTTTGCAACGGTGTCACCATCATTGCAGTCTCTCCTCGGTTTCATACCTAAAAGTCCATTTGAATCCAAATTCTCAGGGTGGTCTCTCTCAGCTGCCCAGCAGCACAGTGAGTACAGCAGGAACGTTTGGCCTCTGCTCCCACAGCAGAAGAGCCAGGATTGAAAGCTGGTGCTGGACCTGTTCAGCACACAATCACCTTTACATTGGTGCCTCCATCGTTGCTTTCACTGCTCACTTTCATACAGGAAAAGCATTTGAATGGAATCAGTCCAGATTCTGCTCTCTGCTGGCAGCAACACAGTGAGCAGAGAATGAAGAGTGGCATCTGCTCCCACGGCAGAAGTATCAGCAGGGAAAGCTAGTGCTCTGACTCTCCAGCACACAGTCAGCTTTGCAACGGTGTCACCATCATTGCAGTATCTCCTCGGTTTCATACCTATAAGTCCATTTGAATCCAAATTCTCAGGTGGTGTCTCTCAGCGGCCCAGCAGCACAGTAGTACAGCACGAACTTTTGGCCTCTGCTCCCACCACAGGAGACCCAGGATTGAAAGCTGGTGCTGGGCCTCTTCAGCACACAATCACCTTTACATTGGTGCCTCCATCGCTGATTTCACTGCTCACTTTCATACAGGAAAAGCATTTGAATGGAATCAGTCCAGAGCCTGCTCTCTGCTGGCAGCAACACGGTGAGCACAGAATGAACAGTGGCATCTGCTCCCACAGCAGAAGGACCAGCAGGGAAAGCTAGTACTCTGCCTCTCCAGCACACAGTCAGCTTTGCAACGGTGTCATCATCATTGCAGTCTCTCCTCGGTTTCATACCTAAAAGTCCATTCAATCCAAATTCTCAGGTGGTCTCTCTCAACTGCCCATCAGCACAGTGAGTACAAGCATGAACGTTTGGCTTCTGCACCCACAGCAGAAGAGCCAGGATTGAAAGCTGGTGCTGGACCTGTTCAGCACACAATCCCCTTTACATTGTGCTTCCATCGCTGATTTCACTGCTCACTTCCATACAGGAAAAGCATTTGAATGGAATCAGTCCAGAAACTGCTGTCAGCTGAGCAGCAACACAGTCAGCACAGATTGAACAGTGGCATCTGCTCCGACAGCAGAAGGACCAGCAGGTAAAGCTAGTGCTGGGCCTCTTCAGCACACAAGCAGCTTTGCAACGGTGTCACCATCATTGCAGTCTCTCCTCGGTTTCATACCTAAAAGTCCGTTTGAATCCAAATTTCCAGGTGTTCTCTCTCAGATGCCAAGCAGCACAGTGAGTACAGCACGAACTTTTGGCCTCTGCTCCCACCACAGGAGACCCAGGATTGAAAGCTGGTGCTGGGCCTCTTCAGCAACAATCGCCTTTACACCCGCGCCTGCATCGTTGCTTTCACTGCTCACTTTCATACAGGAAAAGCATTTGAATGGAATCAGTCCAGAGCCTGCTCCCGGCTGCGCAGCAACGCAGTCAGGGCAGAATGAACAGTGGCATCTGCTCCCACGGCAGAAGGACCAGCAGGGAAAGCTAGTACTCTGCCTCTCTAGCACACAGTCTGGTTTTGCAACGGTGTCACCATCATTGCAGTCTCTCCTCGTTTTCATACCTAAAAGTCCATTTGAATCCAAATTCTCAGGTGGTCTCTCTCCACTGCCCAGCAGCACAGTGAATACAGCATGAACGTTTGGCTTCTGCACCCACAGCAGAAGAGCCAGGATTGAAAGCTGGTGCTGGACCTGTTCAGCACACAATCCCCTTTACATTGGTGCTTCCATCGCTGACTTCACTGCTCACTTCCATACAGGAAAAGCATTTGAATGGAATCAGTCCAGAGCCTGCTCTCGGCTGCACATCAACACAATCAGCACAGAATAAACAGTGGCATCTACTTCCAGAGCAGTAGGACCAGCAGGGAAAGCTAGTGCTGGGCCTCTTCAGCACACAAGCAGCTTTGCAACGGGGTCACCATCATTGCAGTCTCTCCTCGGTTTCATAACCTAAAAGTCCATTTGAATCCAAATTCTCAGGTGGTCTCTCTCAGCTGCCCAGCAGCACAGTGAGTACAGCACGAACGTTTGGCCTCTGCTCCCACAGCAGAAGAGCCAGGATTGAAAGCTGGCGGCTGGACCTGTTCAGCACACAATCACCTTTACATTGGTGCCTCCATCGTTGCTTTCACTGCTCACTTCCATACAGGAAAAGCATTTGAATGGAATCAGTCCAGAGGCTGCTCCCTGCTGCGCAGCAACACAGCCAGCACAGAATGAACAGTGGCATCTGCTCCGACAGCAGAAGGACCAGCAGGGAAAGCTAGTGCTGGGCCTCTTCAGCACACAAGCAGCTTTGCAACGGTGTCACCATCATTACAGTCTCTCCTCGGTTTCATCCCTAAAAGTCCATTTGAATCCAAATTCTCATGTTGTCTATCTCAGCTGCCCAGCAGCACAGTGAGTACAGCACGAACGTTTGGCTTCTGCTCCCACAGCAGAAGAGCTGGGATTGAAAGCTTGTGCTCGACCTGTTCAGCACACAACACCTTTACATTGGTGCTTCCATCGTTGCTTTCACTGCTAACTTTCATACAGGAAAAGCATTTGAATGGAATCAGTCCAGAGGCTGCTCTCTGCTGGCAGCAACACAGTCAGCACAGAATGAACAGTGGCATCTGCTCCCACAGCCGAAGGACCAGCAGGGAAAGCTAGTACTCTGCCTCTCCAGGACACAGTCAGCTTTGCAACGGTGTCACCATCATTACAGTCTCTCCTCGGTTTCATACCTAAAAGTCCATTTCAATCCAAATTCTCTGGTGGTCTCTCTCAACTGCCCAGCAGCACAGTGAGTACAGCATGAACGTTTGGCTTCTGCACCCACAGCAGAAGAGCCAGGATTGAAAGCTGGTGCTGGACCTGTTCAGCACACAATCCCCTTTACTTTGGTGCTTCCATCGCTGATTTCACTGCTCACATTCATACAGGAAAAGCATTTGAATGGAATCAGTCCAGAGGCTGCTTCCTGCTGCGCAGCAACACACTCAGCACAGAATGAAAAGTGGCATCTTCTATCACAGCAGAAGGACCAGCAGGGAAAGCTAGTGCTGGGCCCCTTCAGCACACAAGCAGCTTTGCAACGGTGTCATCATCATTGCAGTCTCTCCTCGGTTTCATACCTAAAAGTCCATTTGAATCCAAATTCTCAGGTGGTGTCTCTCAGCTGCCCAGCAGCACAGTGAGTACAGCACGAATGTTTGGCCTCTACTCCCACAGCAGAAGGACCAGCAGGGAAAGCTAGTGCTGGGCCTCTTCAGCACACAAGCTTCTTTGCAACGGTGTCACCATCATTACAGTCTCTCCTCGGTTTCATCCCTAAAAGTCCATTTGAATCCAAATTCTCAGGTGGTCTCTCTCCGCTACCCAGCAGCACAGTGAGTACAGCACGAAGGTTTGGCCTCTGCTCCCACAGCAGAAGAGCCAGGATTGAAAGCTGGTGCTTGACCTGTTCAGCACACAATCACCTTTACATTGGTGCCTCCATCGTTGCTTTCACTGCTCACATTCATACAGGAAAAGCATTTGAATGGAATCAGTCCAGAGCCTGCTCTCTGCTGTCAGCAACACAGTCAGCACAGAATGAACAGTGGCATCTTCTCCCACGGCAGAAGGATCAGCAGGGAAAACTAGTGCTCTGACTCTCCAGCACACAATCAGCTTTGCAACGGTGTCACCATCATAGCAGTCTCTCCTCGGTTTCATACCTAAAAGTCCATTTGAATCCAAATTCTCAGGTGGTGTCTCTCAGCTGCCCAGCAGCACAGTGACTACAGCACGAACGTTTGGCCTCTACTCCCGCAGCAGAAGGACCAGCAGGGAAAGCTAGTGCTCTGACTCTCCAGCTCACAAGCAGCTTTGCAACGGTGTCACCATCATTGCAGTCTCTCCTCGGTTTCATACCTAAAAGTCCAATTGAATCCAAATTCTCAGGTGGTGTCTCTCAGCTGCCCAGCAGCACAGTGAGCACAGCACGAACTTTTGGCCTCTGCTCCCACCACAGGAGACCCAGGATTGAAAGCTGGTGCTGGGCCTCTTCAGCACACAATCGCCTTTACACCGGTGCCTGCATCGTTGCTTTCACTGCTCACTTTCATACAGGAAAAGCATTTGAATGGAATCAGTCCAGAGCCTGCTCTCGGCTGCGCAGCAACGCAGTCAGCACAGAATGAACAGTGGCATCTGCTCCCTGGGCAGAAGGAACAGCAGGGAAAGCTAGTGCTGGGCCTCTTCAGCACACAAGCAGCTTTGCAACGGTGTCACCATCATTGCAGTCTCTCCTCGGTTTCATACCTAAAAGTCCATTTGAATCCAAATTCTCAGGTGGTGTCTCTCAGCTGCCCAGCAGCACAGTGAGTACAGCACGAACGTTTGGCCTCTGCTCCCACAGCAGAAGAGCCAGGATTGAAAGCTGGTGCTCGACCTGTTCAGCACACAATCACCTTTACATTGGTGCTGCCATCGTTGCTTTCACTGCTCACACTCATACAGGAAAAGCATTTGAATGGAATCCGTCCAGAGCCTGCTCTCTGCTGGCAGCAACACAGTCAGCACAGAATGAACAGTGGCATCTGCTCCCACGGCAGAAGGATCAGCAGGGAAAGCTAGTGCTCTGACTCTCCAGCACACAGTCAGCTTTGCAACGGTGTCACCATCATTGCAGTATGTCCTCGGTTTCATACCTATAAGTCCATTTCAATCCAAATTCTCAGGTGGTGTCTCTCAGCTGCCCAGCAGCACAGTGAGTACAGCACGAACTTTTGGCCTCTGCTCCCACCACAGGAGACCCAGGATTGAAAGCTGGTGCTGGGCCTCTTCAGCACACAATCGCCTTTACACCGGTGCCTGCATCGTTGCTTTCACTGCTCACTTTCATACAGGAAAAGCATTTGAATGGAATCAGTCCAGAGCCTGCTCTCGGCTGCGCAGCAACGCAGTCAGCGCAGAATGAACAGTGGCATCTGCTCCCACGGCAGAAGGACCAGCAGGGAAAGCTAGTACTCTGCCTCTCTAGCACACAGTCAGGTTTGCAACGGTGTCACCATCATTGCAGTCTCTCCTCGGTTTCATACCTAAAAGTCCATTTGAATCCAAATTCTCTGGTGGTCTCTCTCCACTGCCCAGCAGCACAGTGAATATAGCATGAACGTTTGGCTTCTGCACCCACAGCAGAAGAGCCAGGATTGAAAGCTGGTGCTGGACCTGTTCAGCACACAATCCCCTTTACATTGGTGCTTCCATCGCTGACTTCACTGCTCACTTCCATACAGGAAAAGCATTTGAATGGAATCAGTCCAGAGCCTGCCATCGGCTGCACATCAACACAATCAGCACAGAATGAACAGTGGCATCTGCTCGCACAGCAGAAGGACCAGCAGGGAAAGCTAGTACTCTGCCTCTCCAGCACACAGTCAGCTTTGCAACGGTGTCACCATCATTGCAGTCTCTGCTCGGTTTCATACCTAAAAGTCCATTTGAATCCAAATTCTCAGGTGGTCTCTCTCAGCTGCCCAGCTGAGAGTACAGCACGAACGTTTGGCCTCTGCTCCCACAGCAGAAGAGCCAGGATTGAAAGCTGGTGCTTGACCTGTTCAGCACACAATCACCTTTACATTGGTGCCTCCATCGTTGCTTTCACTGCTCACATTCATACAGGAAAAGCATTTGAATGGAATCAGTGCAGAGCCTGCTCTCTGCTGGCAGCAACACAGTCAACACAGAATGAACAGTGGCATCTGCTCCCACGGCAGAAAGATCAGCAGGGAAAGCTAGTGCTCTGACTCTCCAGCACACAATCAGCTTTGCAACGGTGTCACCATCATTGCAGTCTCTCCTCGGTTTCATACCTAAAAGTCCATTTGAATCCAAATTCTGAGGTGGTGTCTCTCAGCTGCCCAGCAGCACAGTGAGTACAGCACGAACGTTTGGCCTCTACTCCCACAGCAGAAGGACCAGCAGGGAAAGCTAGTGCTGGGCCTCTTCAGCACACAAGCAGCTTTGCAACGGTGTCACCATCATTACAGTCTCTCCTCGGTTTCATCCCTAAAAGTCCATTTGAATCCAAATTCCCAGGTGGTCACTCTCAGCTGCCCAGCAGCACAGTGAGTACAGCACGAAGGTTTGGCCTCTGCTCCCACAGCAGAAGAGCCAGGATTGAAAGCTGGTGCTGGACCTGTTCAGCACACAATCACCTTTACATCGGTTCCTCCATCATTGCATTCACTGCTCACTTTCATTCAGGAAAAGCATTTGAATGGAATCAGTCCAGAGCCTGCTCTCTGCTGCGCAGCAACACAGCACAGAATGAACAGTGGCATCTGCTCCCACAGCAGAAGGACCAGCAGGGAAAGCTAGTGCTGGGCCTCTTCAGCACACAAGCAGCTTTGCAACGGTGTCACCATCATTGCAGTCTCTCCTCGGTTTCATACCGAAAAGTCCATTTGAATCCAAATTCTCAGGTGGTCTCTCTCAGCTGCCCAGCAGCACAGTGAGTACAGCACGAACGTTTGGCCTCTGCTCCCACAGCAGAAGAGCCAGGATTGAAAGCTGGTGCTGGACCTGTTCAGCACACAATCACCTTTACATTGGTGCCTCCATCGTTGCTTTCACTGCTCACATTCATACAGGAAAAGCATTTGAATGGAATCAGTCCAGAGCCTGCTCTGTGCTGCGCAGCAACGCAATCAGCAGAGAATGAAGAGTGGCATCTTCTCCCATGGCAGAAGGATCAGCAGGGAAAGCTAGTGCTCTGACTCTCCAGCTCACAGTCAGCTTTGCAACGGTGTCACCATCATTGCAAACTCTCCTCGGTTTCATACCTAAAAGTCCATTTGAATCCAAATTCTCAGGTGGTGTCTCTCAGCTGCCCAGCAGCACAGTGAGTACAGCACGAACGTTTGGCCTCTGCTCCCACAGCAGAAGAGCCAGGATTGAAAGCTGGTGCTGGACCTGTTCAGCACACAATCACCTTTACATTGGTGCCTCCATCGTTGCTTTCACTGCTCACATTCATACAGGAAAAGCATTTGAATGGAATCAGTCCAGAGGCTGCTCTGTGATGCGCAGCAACGCAATCAGCAGAGAATGAAGAGTGGCATCTGCTCCCACGGCAGAAGGATCAGCAGGGAAAGCTAGTGCTCTGACTCTCCAGCACACAGTCAGCTTTGCAACGGTGTCACCATCATTGCAGTATCTCCTCGGTTTCATACCTATAAGTCCATTTCAATCCAAATTCTCAGGTGGTGTCTCTCAGCTGCCCAGCAGCACAGTGAGTACAGCACGAACTTTTGGCCTCTGCTCCCACCACAGGAGACCCAGGATTGAAAGCTGGTGCTGGGCCTCTTCAGCACACAATCACCTTTACATTGGTGCCTCCATCGTTCCTTTCACTGCTCACATTCATACAGGAAAAGCATTTGAATGGAATCAGTCCAGAGGCTGCTCCCTGCTGCGCAGCAACACAGTCAGCACAGAATGAACAGTGGCATCTGCTCCGACAGCAGAAGGACCAGCAGGGAAAGCTAGTGCTGGGCCTCTTCAGCACACAAGCAGCTTTGCAACGGTGTCACCATCATTACAGTCTCTCCTCGGTTTCATCCCTAAAAGTCCATTTGAATCCAAATTCTCATGTTGTCTATCTCAGCTGCCCAGCAGCACAGTGAGTACAGCACGAACGTTTGGCTTCTGCTCCCACAGCGGAAGAGCTGGGATTGAAAGCTTGTGCTCGACCTGTTCAGCACACAACACCTTTACATTGGTGCCTCCATCGTTGCTTTCACTGCTAACTTTCATACAGGAAAAGCATTTGAATGGAATCAGTCCAGAGGCTGCTCTCTGCTGGCAGCAACACAGTCAGCACAGAATGAACAGTGGCATCTGCTCCCACAGCCGAAGGACCAGCAGGGAAAGCTAGTACTCTGCCTCTCCAGGACACAGTCAGCTTTGCAACGGTGTCACCATCATTACAGTCTCTCCTCGGTTTCATACCTAAAAGTCCATTTCAATCCAAATTCTCTGGTGGTCTCTCTCAACTGCCCAGCAGCACAGTGAGTACAGCATGAACGTTTGGCTTCTGCACCCACAGCAGAAGAGCCAGGATTGAAAGCTGGTGCTGGACCTGTTCAGCACACAATCACCTTTACATTGGTGCTTCCATCGCTGATTTCACTGCTCACATTCATACAGGAAAAGCATTTGAATGGAATCAGTCCAGAGGCTGCTTCCTGCTGCGCAGCAACACACTCAGCACAGAATGAACAGTGGCATCTTCTATCACAGCAGAAGGACCAGCAGGGAAAGCTAGTGCTGGGCCCCTTCAGCACACAAGCAGCTTTGCAACGGTGTCATCATCATTGCAGTCTCTCCTCTGTTTCATACCTAAAAGTCCATTTGAATCCAAATTCTCAGGTGGTGTCTCTCAGCTGCCCAGCCGCACAGTGAGTACAGCACGAATGTTTGGCCTCTACTCCCACAGCAGAAGGACCAGCAGGGAAAGCTAGTGCTCTGACTCTCCAGCTCACAAGCAGCTTTGCAACGGTGTCACCATCATTGCAGTCTCTCCTCGGTTTCATACCTAAAAGTCCAATTGAATCCAAATTCTCAGGTGGTGTCTCTCAGCTGCCCAGCAGCACAGTGAGCACAGCACGAACTTTTGGCCTCTGCTCCCACCACAGGAGACCCAGGATTGAAAGCTGGTGCTGGGCCTCTTCAGCACACAATCGCCTTTACACCGGTGCCTGCATCGTTGCTTTCACTGCTCACTTTCATACAGGAAAAGCATTTGAATGGAATCAGTCCAGAGCCTGCTCTCGGCTGCGCAGCAACGCAGTCAGCACAGAATGAACAGTGGCATCTGCTCCCAGGGCAGAAGGACCAGCAGGGAAAGCTAGTGCTGGGCCTCTTCAGCACACAAGCAGCTTTGCAACGGTGTCACCATCATTGCAGTCTCACCTCGGTTTCATACCTAAAAGTCCATTTGAATCCAAATTCTCAGGTGGTGTCTCTCAGCTGCCGAGCAGCACAGTGAGTACAGCACGAACGTTTGGCCTCTGCTCCCACAGCAGAAGAGCCAGGATTGAAAGCGGGTGCTGGACCTGTTCAGCACACAATCACCTTTACATTGGTGCTGCCATCGTTGCTTTCACTGCTCACACTTCCATACAGGAAAAGCATTTGAATGGAATCCGTCCAGAGCCTGCTCTCTGCTGGCAGCAACACAGTCAGCACAGAATGAACAGTGGCATCTGCTCCCACGGCAGAAGGATCAGCAGGGAAAGCTAGTGCTCTGACTCTCCAGCACACAATCAGCTTTTCAATGGTGTCACCATCATTGCAGTCTCTCCTCGGTTTCATACCTAAAAGTCCATTTGAATCCAAATTCTCAGGTTTTGTCTCTCAGCTGCCCAGCAGCACAGTGAGTACAGCACGAACTTTTGGCCTCTGCTCCCACAGCAGAAGAGCCAGGATTGAATCCTGGTGCTGGACCTGTTCAGCACACAATCACCTTTACATTGGTGCTTCCATCGCTGATTTCACTGCTCACTTCCATACAGGAAAAGCATTTGAATGGAATCAGTCCAGAGCCTGCTCTCTGCTGGCAGCAACACAGTCAGCACAGAATGAACAGTGGCATCTGCTCCCTCGGCAGAAGGACCAGCAGGGAAAGCTAGTGCTCTGACTCTCCAGCACACAGTCAGCTTTGCAACGGTGTCACCATCATTGCAAACTCTCCTCGGTTTCATACCTAAAAGTCCATTTCAATCCAAATTCTCAGGTGGTGTCTCTCAGCTGCCCAGCAGCACAGTGAGTACAGCACGAACTTTTGGCCTCTGCTCCCACCACAGGAGACCCAGGATTGAAAGCTGGTGCTGGGCCTCTTCAGCACACAATCACCTTTACACCGGTGCCTGCATCCTTGCTTTCACTGCTCACTTTCATACAGGAAAAGCATTTGAATGGAATCAGTCCAGAGCCTTCTCTCGGCTGCGCAGCAACGCAGTCAGCCCAGAATGAACAGTGGCATCTGCTCCCACAGCAGAAGGACCAGCAGGGAAAGCTAGTGCTGGGCTTCTTCAGCACACAAGCAGCTTTGCAACGGTGTCATCATCATTGCAGTCTCTCCTCGGTTTCATACCTAAAAGTCCATTTCAATCCAAATTCTCAGGTGGTGTCTCTCAGCTGCCCAGCAGCAGAGTGAGTACAGCACGAACGTTTGGCCTCTACTTCGACAGCAGAAGGACCAGCAGGGAAAGCTAGTGCTGGGCCTCTTCAGCACACAAGCAGCTTTGCAACGGTGTCACCATCATTACAGTCTCTCCTCGGTTTCATCCCTAAAAGTCCATTTGAATCCGAATTCTCAGGTGGTCACTCTCAGCTGCCCAGCAGCACGGTGAGTACAGCACGAACGTTTGGCCTCTGCTCCCACAGCAGAAGACCCAGGATTGAAAGCTGGTGCTCGACCTGTTCAGCACACAATCACCTTTACATCGGTTCCTCCATCATTGCTTTCACTGCTCACTTTCATTCAGGAAAAGCATTTGAATGGAATCAGTCCAGAGCCTGCTCTCTGCTGCGCAGCAACACAGCACAGAATGAACAGTGGCATCTGCTCCCAGGGCAGAAGGACCAGCAGGGAAAGCTAGTGCTGGGCCTCTTCAGCACACAAGCAGCTTTGCAACGGTGTCACCATCATTGCAGTCTCTCCTCGGTTTCATACCTAAAAGTCCATTTGAATCCAAATTCTCAGGTGGTGTCTCTCAGCTGCCCAGCAGCACAGTGAGTACAGCACGAACGTTTGGCCTCTGCTCCCACAGCAGAAGAGCCAGGATTGAAAGCTGGTGCTGGACCTGTTCAGCACACAATCACCTTTACATTGGTGCCTCCATCGTTGCTTTCACTGCTCACATTCATACAGGAAAAGCATTTGAATGGAATCAGTCCAGAGGCTGCTCTGTGCTGCGCAGCAACGCAATCAGCAGAGAATGAAGAGTGGCATCTGCTCCCACGGCAGAAGGATCAGCAGGGAAAGCTAGTGCTCTGACTCTCCAGCACACAGTCAGCTCTGCAACGGTGTCACCATCATTGCAGTCTCTCCTCGGTTTCATACCTAAAAGTCCATTTCAATCCAAATTCTCTGGTGGTCTCTCTCAACTGCCCAGCAGCACAGTGAGTACAGCATGAACGTTTGGCTTCTGCACCCACAGCAGAACAGGTAGGATTGAAAGCTGGTGCTGGACCTGTTCAGCACACAATCACCTTTACATTGGTGCCTCCATCGTTGCTTTCACTGCTCACTTTCATACAGGAAAAGCATTTGAATGGAATCAGTCCAGAGCCTGCTCTCAGCTGCGCAGCAACACAGTCAGCACAGAATGAACAGTGGCATCTGCTCCGACAGCAGAAGGACCAGCAGGTAAAGCTAGTGCTGGGCCTCTTCAGCACACATGCAGCTTTGCAATGGTGTCACCATCATTGCAGTCTCTCCTCGGTTTCATACCTAAAAGTCCATTTGAATCCAAATTCTCAGGTGGTCTCTCTCAGCTGCCCAGCAGCACAGTGACTACAGCACGAACGTTTGGCCTCTGCTCCCACAGCAGAAGAGCCAGGATTGAAAGCTGGTGCTTGACCTGTTCAGCACACAATCACCTTTACATTGGTGCCTCCATCGTTGCTTTCACTGCTCACATTCATACAGGAAAAGCATTTGAATGGAATCAGTCCAGAGCCTGCTCTCTGCTGGCAGCAACACAGTCAGCACAGAATAAACAGTGGCATCTTCTCCCACGGAAGAAGGATCAGCAGGGAAAGCTAGTGCTCAAACTCTCCAGCACACAATCAGCTTTGCAACGGTGTCACCAACATTGCAGTCTCTCCTCGGTTTCATACCTAAAAGTCCATTTGAATCCAAATTCTCAGGTGGTGTCTCTCAGCTGCCCAGCAGCACAGTGAGTACAGCACGAACTTTTGGCCTCTGCTCCCACCACAGGAGACCCAGGATTGAAAGCTGGTGCTGGGCCTCTTCAGCACACAATCACCTTTACACCGGTGCCTGCATCGTTGCTTTCACTGCTGACTTTCATACAGGAAAAGCATTTGAATGGAATCAGTCCAGAGCCTGCTCTCGGCTGCGCAGCAACGCAGTCAGCACAGAATGAACAGTGGCATCTGCTCCCACAGCAGAAGGACCAGCAGGGAAAGCTAGTGCTAAGCCTCTTCAGCACACAAGCAGCTTTGCAACGGTGTCACCATCATTGCAGTCTCTCCTCGGTTTCATACCTAAAAGTCCATTTGAATCCAAATTCTCAGGTGGTGTCTCTCAGCTGCCCAGCAGCACAGTGAGTACAGCACGAAATTTTGGCCTCTGCTCCCACCACAGGAGACCCAGGATTGAAAGCTGGTGCTGGGCCTCTTTAGCACACAATCACCTTTACACCGGTGCCTGCATCGTTGCTTTCACTGCTCACTTTCATACAGGAAAAGCATTTGAATGGAATCAGTCCAGAGCCTGCTCTCGGCTGCGCAGCAACGCAGTCAGCACAGAATGAACAGTGGCGTCTGCTCCCGCGGCAGAAGGATCAGCAGGGAAAGCTAGTGCTGGGCCTCTTCAGCACACAAGCAGCTTTGCAACGGTGTCACCATCATTGCAGTCTCTTCTCGGTTTCATACCTAAAAGTCCATTTCAATCCAAATTCTCAGGTGGTGTCTCTCAGCTGCCCAGCAGCACAGTGAGTACAGCACGAACGTTTGGCCTCTACTCCCACAGCAGAAGAGCCAGGATTGAAAGCTGGTGCTGGACCTGTTCAGCACACAATCACCTTTACATTGGTGCCTCCATCGTTGCTTTCACTGCTCACATTCATACAGGAAAAGCATTTGAATGGAATCAGTCCAGAGCCTGCTCTCTGCTGGCAGCAACACAGCACAGAATAAACAGTGGCATCTTCTCCCACGGCAGAAGGATCAGCAGGGAAAGCTAGTGCTCTGACTCTCCAGCACACAATCAGCTTTGCAACGGTGTCACCATCATTGCAGTCTCTCCTCGGTTTCATACCTAAAAGTCCATTTGAATCCAAATTCTCAGGTTATGTCTCTCAGCTGCCCAGCAGCACAGTGAGTACAGCACGAACGTTTGGCCTCTACTCCCACAGCAGAAGGACCAGCAGGGAAAGCTAGTGCTGGGCCTCTTCAGCACACAAGCAGCTTTGCAACGGTGTCACCATCATTACAGTCTCTCCCCGGTTTCATCCCTAAAAGTCCATTTGAATCCAAATTCTCAGGTGGTCACTCTCAGCTGCCCAGCAGCACAGTGAGTACAGCAAGAACGTTTGGCCTCTACTCCCACAGCAGAAGAGCCAGGATTGAAAGCTGGTGCTCGACCTGTTCAGCACACAATCACCTTTACATCGGTTCCTCCATCATTGCTTTCACTGCTCACTTTCATTCAGGAAAAGCATTTGAATGGAATCAGACCAGAGCCTACTCTCTGCTGCGCAGCAACACAGCACAGAATGAACAGTGGCATCTGCTCCCAGGGCAGAAGGACCAGCAGGGAAAGCTAGTGCTGGGCCTCTTCAGCACACAAGCAGCTTTGCAACGGTGTCACCATCATTGCAGTCTCTCCTCGGTTTCATACCTAAAAGTCCATTTGAATCCAAATTCTCAGGTGGTCACTCTCAGCTGCCCAGCAGCACAGTGAGGACAGCACGAACGTTTGGCCTCTGCTCCCACAGCAGAAGAGCCAGGATTGAAAGCTGGTGCTGGACCTGTTCAGCACACAATCACCTTTACATTGGTGCATCCATCGTTGCTTTCACTGCTCACTTTCATACAGGAAAAGCATTTGAATGGAATCAGTCCAGAAACTGCTCTCAGCTGCGCAGCAACACAGTCAGCACAGAATGAACAGTGGCATCTGCTCCGACAGCAGAAGGACCAGCAGGTAAAGCTAGTGCTGAGCCTCTTCAGCACACAAGCAGCTTTGCAATGGTGTCACCATCATTGCAGTCTCTCCTCGGTTTCATACCTAAAAGTCCATTTGAATCCAAATTCTCAGGTGGTGTCTCTCAGCTGCCCAGCAGCACAGTGAGTACAGCACGAACATTTGGTCTCTACTCCCACAGCAGAAGGACCAGCAGGGAAAGCTAGTGCTGGGCCTCTTCAGCACACAAGCAGCTTTGCAACGGTGTCACCATCATTACAGTCTCTCCTCGGTTTCATCCCTAAAAGTCCATTTGAATCCAAATTCTCAGGTGGTCACTCTCAGCTGCCCAGCAGCACAGTGAGTACAGCACGAACGTTTGGCCTCTGCTCCCACAGCAGAAGAGCCAGGATTGAAAGCTGGTGCTCGACCTGTTCAGCACACAATCACCTTTACATCGGTTCCTCCATCATTGCTTTCACTGCTCACTTTCATTCAGGAAAAGCATTTGAATGGAATCAGTCCAGAGCCTGCTCTCTGCTGCGCAGCAACACAACACAGAATGAACAGTGGCATCTGCTCCCAGAGCAGAAGGACCAGCAGGGAAAGCTAGTGCTGGGCCTCTTCAGCACACAAGCAGCTTTGCAACGGTGTCACCATCATTGCAGTCTCTCCTCGGTTTCATACCTAAAAGTCCATTTGAATCCAAATTCTCAGGTGGTGTCTCTCAGCTGCCCAGCCGCACAGTGAGTACAGCACGAACGTTTGGCCTCTGCTCCCACAGCAGAAGAGCCAGGATTGAAAGCTGGTGCTGGACCTGTTCAGCACACAATCACCTTTACATTGGTGCGTCCATCGTTGCTTTCACTGCTCACATTCATACAGGAAAAGCATTTGAATGGAATCACTCCAGAGGCTGCTCTGTGCTGCGCAGCAACGCAATCAGCAGAGAATGAAGAGTGGCATCTGCTCCCACGGCAGAAGGATCAGCAGGGAAAGCTAGTGCTCTGACTCTCCAGCACACAATCAGCTTTGCAACGGTGTCACCATCATTGCAGTCTCTCCTCGGTTTCATACCTGAAAGTGCATTTGAATCCAAATTCTCAGGTGGTGTCTCTCAGCTGCCCAGCAGCACAGTGAGTACAGAACTAACGTTTGGCCTCTACTCCCACAGCAGAAGAGCCAGGATTGAAAGCTGGTGCTGGACCTGTTCAGCACACAATCACCTTTACATTGGTGCCTCCATCGTTGCTTTCACTGCTCACTTTCATACAGGAAAAGCATTTGAATGGAATCAGTCCAGAGCCTGCTCTCTGCTGGCAGCAACACGGTGAGCACAGAATGAACAGTGGCATCTCCTCCCACAGCAGAAGGACCAGCAGGGAAAGCTAGTACTCTGCCTCTCCAGCACACAGTCAGCTTTGCAACGGTGTCACCATCATTGCAGTCTCTCCTCGGTTTCATACCTAAAAGTCCATTTGAATCCAAATTCTCTGGTGGTCTCTCTCAACTGCCCAGCAACACAGTGAGTACAGCATGAACGTTTGGCTTCTGCACCCACAGCAGAACAGGTAGGATTGAAACCTGGTGCTGGACCTGTTCAGCACACAATCCCCTTTACATTGGTGCTTCCATCGCTGATTTCACTGCTCACTTCCATACAAGAAAAGCATTTGAATGGAATCAGTCCAGAGCCTGTTCTCTGCTGGCAGCAACACAGTCAGCACAGAATGAACAGTGGCATCTGCTCCCACGGCAGAAGGATCAGCAGGGAAAGCTAGTGCTCTGACTCTCCAGCACACAGTCAGCTTTGCAACGGTGTCACCATCATTGCAAACTCTCCTCGGTTTCATACCTAAAAGTCCATTTGAATCCAAATTCTCTGGTGGTGTCTCTCAGCTGCCCAGCAGCACAGTGAGTACAGCACGAACGTTTGGCCTCTACTCCCACAGCAGAAGAGCCAGGATTGAAAGCTGGTGCTGGACCTGTTCAGCACACAATCACCTTTACATTGGTGCCTCCATCGTTGCTTTCACTGCTCACTTTCATACAGGAAAAGCATTTGAATGGAATCAGTCCAGAAACTGCTCTCAGCTGCGCAGCAACACAGTCAGCACAGAATGAACAGTGGCATCTGCTCCCACAGCAGAAGGACCAGCAGGTAAAGCTAGTGCTGGGCCTCTTCAGCACACAAGCAGCTTTGCAATGGTGTCACCATCATTGCAGTCTCTCCTCGGTTTCATACCTAAAAGTCCATTTGAATCCAAATTCTCAGGTGGTCTCTCTCAGCTGCCCAGCAGCACAGTGAGTACAGCACGAACGTTTGGCCTCTACTCCCACAGCAGAAGAGCCAGGATTGAAAGCTGGTGCTGGACCTGTTCAGCACACAATCACCTTTACATTGGTGCCTCCATCGTTGCTTTCACTGCTCACATTCATACAGGAAAAGCATTTGAATGGAATCAGTCCAGAGCCTGCTCTCTGCTGGCAGCAACACAGTCAGCACAGAATAAACAGTGGCATCTTCTCCCACGGCAGAAGGATCAGCAGGGAAAGCTAGCGCTCTGACTCTCCAGCACACAATCAGCTTTGCAACGCTGTCACCATCATTGCAGACTCTCCTCGGTTTCATACCTAAAAGTCCATTTGAATCCAAATTCTCAGGTGGTGTCTCTCAGCTGCCCAGCAGCACAGTGAGTACAGCACAAACGTTTGGCCTCTACTCTCACAGCAGAAGGACCAGCAGGGAAAGCTAGTGCTGGGCCTCTTCAGCACACAAGCAGCTTTGCAACGGTGTCACCATCATTACAGTCTCTCCTCGGTTTCATCCCTAAAAGTCCATTTGAATCCAAATTCTCAGGTGGTCACTCTCAGCTGCCCAGCAGCACAGTGAGTACAGCACGAACGTTTGGCCTCTGCTCCCACAGCAGAAGAGCCAGGATTGAAAGCTGGTGCTGGACCTGTTCAGCACACAATCACCTTTACATTGGTGCCTCCATCGCTGATTTCACTGCTCACTTTCATACAGGAAAAGCATTTGAATGGAATCAGTCCAGAGCCTGCTCTCTGCTGGCAGCAACACAGTCAGCACAGAATGAACAGTGGCATCTGCTCCCACGGCAGAAGGATCAGCAGGGAAAGCTAGTGCTCTGACTCTCCAGCACACAGTCAGCTTTGCAACGGTGTCACCATCATTGCAGTCTCTCCTCGGTTTCATACCTAAAAGTCCATTTGAATCCAAATTCTCAGGTGGTGTCTCTCAGCTGCCCAGCAGCACAGTGAGTACAGCACGAACTTTTGGCCTCTGCTCCCACCACAGGAGACCCAGGATTGAAAGCTGGTGCTGGGCCTCTTCAGCACACAATCACCTTTACACCGGTGCCTGCATCGTTGCTTTCACTGCTCACTTTCATACAGGAAAAGCATTTGAATGGAATCAGTCCAGAGCCTGCTCTCTGCTGCGCAGCAACACAACACAGAATGAACAGTGGCATCTGCTCCCAGAGCAGAAGGACCAGCAGGGAAAGCTAGTGCTGGGCCTCTTCAGCACACAAGCAGCTTTGCAACGGTGTCACCATCATTGCAGTCTCTCCTCGGTTTCATACCTAAAAGTCCATTTGAATCCAAATTCTCAGGTGGTGTCTCTCAGCTGCCCAGCCGCACAGTGAGTACAGCACGAACGTTTGGCCTCTGCTCCCACAGCAGAAGAGCCAGGATTGAAAGCTGGTGCTGGACCTGTTCAGCACACAATCACCTTTACATTGGTGCGTCCATCGTTGCTTTCACTGCTCACATTCATACAGGAAAAGCATTTGAATGGAATCAGTCCAGAGGCTGCTCTGTGCTGCGCAGCAACGCAATCAGCAGAGAATGAAGAGTGGCATCTGCTCCCACGGCAGAAGGATCAGCAGGGAAAGCTAGTGCTCTGACTCTCCAGCACACAATCAGCTTTGCAACGGTGTCACCATCATTGCAGTCTCTCCTCGGTTTCATACCTAAAAGTCCATTTGAATCCAAATTCTCAGGTGGTGTCTCTCAGCTGCCCAGCAGCACAGTGAGTACAGCACGAACGTTTGGCCTCTGCTCCCACAGCAGAAGAGCCATGATTGAATCCTGGTGCTGGCCCTGTTCAGCACACAATCACCTTTACATTGGTGCCTCCATCGTTGCTTTCACTGCTCACATTCATACAGGAAAAGCATTTGAATGGAATCAGTCCAGAGGCTGCTCCCTGCTGCGCAGCAACACAGCACAGAATGAACAGTGGCATCTGCTCCCACAGCAGTAGGACCAGCAGGGAACGCTAGTGCTGGGCCTCTTCAGCACACAAGCAGCTTTGCAACGGTGTCATCATCATTGCAGTCTCTCCTCGGTTTCATACCTAAAAGTCCATTTGAATCCAAATTCTCAGGTGGTGTCTCTCAGCTGCCCAGCCGCACAGTGAGTACAGCACGAACGTTTGGCCTCTGCTCCCACAGCAGAAGAGCCAGGATTGAAAGCTGGTGCTGGACCTGTTCAGCACACAATCACCTTTACATTGGTGCCTCCATCGCTGATTTCACTGCTCACTTTCATACAGGAAAAGCATTTGAATGGAATCAGTCCAGAGCCTGCTCTCTGCTGGCAGCAACACGGTGAGCACAGAATGAACAGTGGCATCTCCTCCCACAGCAGAAGGACCAGCAGGGAAAGCTAGTACTCTGCCTCTCCAGCACACAGTCAGCTTTGCAACGGTGTCACCATCATTGCAGTCTCTCCTCGGTTTCATACCTAAAAGTCCATTTGAATCCAAATTCTCTGGTGGTCTCTCTCAACTGCCCAGCAACACAGTGAGTACAGCATGAACGTTTGGCTTCTGCACCCACAGCAGAACAGGTAGGATTGAAACCTGGTGCTGGACCTGTTCAGCACACAATCCCCTTTACATTGGTGCTTCCATCGCTGATTTCACTGCTCACTTCCATACAAGAAAAGCATTTGAATGGAATCAGTCCAGAGCCTGTTCTCTGCTGGCAGCAACACAGTCAGCACAGAATGAACAGTGGCATCTGCTCCCACGGCAGAAGGATCAGCAGGGAAAGCTAGTGCTCTGACTCTCCAGCACACAGTCAGCTTTGCAACGGTGTCACCATCATTGCAAACTCTCCTCGGTTTCATACCTAAAAGTCCATTTGAATCCAAATTCTCAGGTGGTGTCTCTCAGCTGCCCAGCAGCACAGTGAGTACAGCACGAACGTTTGGCCTCTACTCCCACAGCAGAAGAGCCAGGATTGAAAGCTGGTGCTGGACCTGTTCAGCACACAATCACCTTTACATTGGTGCCTCCATCGTTGCTTTCACTGCTCACTTTCATACAGGAAAAGCATTTGAATGGAATCAGTCCAGAAACTGCTCTCAGCTGCGCAGCAACACAGTCAGCACAGAATGAACAGTGGCATCTGCTCCCACAGCAGAAGGACCAGCAGGTAAAGCTAGTGCTGGGCCTCTTCAGCACACAAGCAGCTTTGCAATGGTGTCACCATCATTGCAGTCTCTCCTCGGTTTCATACCTAAAAGTCCATTTGAATCCAAATTCTCAGGTGGTCTCTCTCAGCTGCCCAGCAGCACAGTGAGTACAGCACGAACGTTTGGCCTCTACTCCCACAGCAGAAGAGCCAGGATTGAAAGCTGGTGCTGGACCTGTTCAGCACACAATCACCTTTACATTGGTGCCTCCATCGTTGCTTTCACTGCTCACATT
This sequence comes from Pezoporus flaviventris, assembly GCF_033815535.1. Lineage (NCBI taxonomy): Eukaryota > Metazoa > Chordata > Aves > Psittaciformes > Psittacidae > Pezoporus > Pezoporus flaviventris. The sequence continues at coordinate 137,119 of NW_026893188.1, read as the reverse complement.
CATACAGGAAAAGCATTTGAATGGAATCAGTCCAGAGCCTGCTCTCTGCTGGCAGCAACACAGTCAGCACAGAATAAACAGTGGCATCTTCTCCCACGGCAGAAGGATCAGCAGGGAAAGCTAGCGCTCTGACTCTCCAGCACACAATCAGCTTTGCAACGCTGTCACCATCATTGCAGACTCTCCTCGGTTTCATACCTAAAAGTCCATTTGAATCCAAATTCTCAGGTGGTGTCTCTCAGCTGCCCAGCAGCACAGTGAGTACAGCACAAACGTTTGGCCTCTACTCTCACAGCAGAAGGACCAGCAGGGAAAGCTAGTGCTGGGCCTCTTCAGCACACAAGCAGCTTTGCAACGGTGTCACCATCATTACAGTCTCTCCTCGGTTTCATCCCTAAAAGTCCATTTGAATCCAAATTCTCAGGTGGTCACTCTCAGCTGCCCAGCAGCACAGTGAGTACAGCACGAACGTTTGGCCTCTGCTCCCACAGCAGAAGAGCCAGGATTGAAAGCTGGTGCTCGACCTGTTCAGCACACAATCACCTTTACATCGGTTCCTCCATCATTGCTTTCACTGCTCACTTTCATACAGGAAAAGCATTTGAATGGAATCAGTCCAGAGCCTGCTCTCTGCTGCGCAGCAACACAGCACAGAATGAACAGTGGCATCTGCTCCCAGAGCAGAAGGACCAGCAGGGAAAGCTAGTGCTGGGCCTCTTCAGCACACAAGCAACTTTGCAACGGTGTCACCATCATTGCAGTCTCTCCTCGGTTTCATACCTAGAAGTCCATTTGAATCCAAATTCTCAGGTGGTGTCTCTCAGCTGCCCAGCAGCACAGTGAGTACAGCACGAACGTTTGGCCTCTGCTCCCACAGCAGAAGAGCCAGGATTGAAAGCTGGTGCTGGACCTGTTCAGCACACAATCACCTTAACATTGGTGCCTCCATCGTTGCTTTCACTGCTCACTTTCATACAGGAAAAGCATTTGAATGGAATCAGTCCAGAGGCTGCTCTGTGCTGCGCAGCAACGCAATCAGCAGAGAATGAAGAGTGGCATCTGCTCCCACGGCAGAAGGATCAGCAGGGAAAGCTAGTGCTCTGACTCTCCAGCACACAGTCAGCTTTGCAACGGTGTCACCATCATTGCAGTCTCTCCTCGGTTTCATACCTAAAAGTCCATTTGAATCCAAATTCTCAGGTGGTGTCTCTCAGCTGCCCAGCAGCACAGTGAGTACAGCACGAACTTTTGGCCTCTGCTCCCACCACAGGAGACCCAGGATTCAAAGCTGGTGCTGGGCCTCTTCAGCACACAATCACCTTTACACCGGTGCCTGCATCGTTGCTTTCACTGCTCACTTTCATACAGGAAAAGCATTTGAATGGAATCAGTCCAGAGCCTGCTCTCGGCTGCGCAGCAACGCAGTCAGCACAGAATGAACAGTGGCATCTGCTCCCACGGCAGAAACACCAGCAGGGAAAGCTAGTGCTGGGCCTCTTCAGCACACAAGCAGCTTTGCAACGGTGTCACCATCATTGCAGTCTCTCCTCGGTTTCATACCTAAAAGTCCATTTGAATCCAAATTCTCAGGTGGTGTCTCTCAGCTGCCCAGCAGCACAGTGAGTACAGCACGAACGTTTGGCCTCTGCTCCCACAGCAGAAGAGCCAGGATTGAAAGCTGGTGCTGGACCTGTTCAGCACACAATCACCTTTACATTGGTGCCTCCATCGTTGCTTTCACTGCTCACATTCATACAGGAAAAACATTTGAATGGCATCAGTCCAGAGGCTGCTCCCTGCTGCGCAGCAACACAGCACAGAATAAACAGTGGCATCTGCTCCCACGGCAGAAGGATCAGCAGGGAAAGCTAGTGCTCTGACTCTCCAGCACACAATCAGCTTTGCAACGGTGTCACCATCATTGCAGTCTCTCCTCGGTTTCATACCTAAAAGTCCATTTGAATCCAAATTCTCAGGTGGTCTCTCTCAGCTGCCCAGCAGCACAGTGAGTACAGCACGAACGTTTGGCTTCTGCTCCCACAGCAGAAGAGCCAGGATTGAAAGCTGGTGCTGGACCTGTTCAGCACACAATCACCTTTACATTGGTGCCTCCATCGTTGCTTTCACTGCTCACTTTCATACAGGAAAAGCATTTGAATGGAATCAGTCCAGAGCCTGCTCTCGGCTGGCAGCAACACAGTCAGCAGAGAATGAACAGCGGCATCTGCTCCCACAGCAGAAGGACCAGCAGGGAAAGCTAGTGCTGGGCCTATTCAGCACACAAGCAGCTTTGCAACGGGGTCACCATCTTTGCAGTCTCTCCTCGGTTTCATACCTAAAAGTCCATTTGAATCCAAATTCTCTGGTGGTCTCTCTCAACTGCCCAGCAGCACAGTGAGTACAGCATGAACGTTTGGCTTCTGCACCTACAGCAGAAGAGCTAGGATTGAAAGCTGGTGCTCGACCTGTTCAGCACACAAGCACCTTTACATTGGTGCTTCCATCGCTGATTTCACTGCTCACTTCCATACAGGAAAAGCATTTGAATGGAATCAGTCCAGAGCCTGCTCTCTGCTGGCAGCAACACAGTCAGCACAGAATGAACAGTGGCATCTGCTCCCACGGCAGAAGGATCAGCAGGGAAAGCTAGTGCTCTGACTCTCCAGCACACAGTCAGCTTTGCAACGGTGTCACCATCATTGCAGTCTCTCCTCGGTTTCATACCTGAAAGTGCATTTGAATCCAAATTCTCAGGTGGTGTCTCTCAGGTGCCCAGCAGCACAGTGAGTACAGCACGAACGTTTGTCCTCTACTCCCACAGCAGAAGAGCCAGGATTGAAAGCTGGTGCTGGACCTGTTCAGCACACAATCACCTTTACATTGGTGCCTCCATCGTTGCTTTCACTGCTCACTTTCATACAGGAAAAGCATTTGAATGGAATCAGTCCAGAAACTGCTCTCAGCTGCGCAGCAACACAGTCAGCACAGAATGAACAGTGGCATCTGCTCCCACGGCAGAAGGACCAGCAGGTAAAGCTAGTGCTGGGCCTCTTCAGCACACAAGCAGCTTTGCAATGGTGTCACCATCATTGCAGTCTCTCCTCGGTTTCATACCTAAAAGTCCATTTGAATCCAAATTCTCAGGTGGTGTCTCTCAGCTGCCCAGCAGCACAGTGAGTACAGCACGAAAGTTTGGCCTCTGCTCCCACAGCAGAAGAGCCAGGATTGAAAGCTGGTGCTGGACCTGTTCAGCACACAATCACCTTTACATTGGTGCCTCCATCGTTGCTTTCACTGCTCACATTCATACAGAAAAAGCATTTGAATGGAATCAGTCCAGAGCCTGCTCTCTGCTGGCAGCAACACAGTCAGCACAGAATGAACAGTGGCATCTGCTCCCACGGCAGAAGGATCAGCAGGGAAAGCTAGTGCTCTGACTCTCCAGCACACAATCAGCTTTGCAACGGTGTCACCAACATTGCAGTCTCTCCTCGGTTTCATACCTAAAAGTCCATTTGAATCCAAATTCTCAGGTGGTCTCTCTCAGCTGCCCAGCAGCACAGTGAGTACAGCACGAACGTTTGGCTTCTGCTCCCACAGCAGAAGAGCCAGGATTGAAAGCTGGTGCTGGACCTGTTCAGCACACAATCACCTTTACATTGGTGCCTCCATCGTTGCTTTCACTGCTCACTTTCATACAGGAAAAGCATTTGAATGGAATCAGTCCAGAGCCTGCTCTCGGCTGGCAGCAACACAGTCAGCAGAGAATGAACAGCGGCATCTGCTCCCACAGCAGAAGGACCAGCAGGGAAAGCTAGTGCTGGGCCTATTCAGCACACAAGCAGCTTTGCAACGGGGTCACCATCTTTGCAGTCTCTCCTCGGTTTCATACCTAAAAGTCCATTTGAATCCAAATTCTCTGGTGGTCTCTCTCAACTGCCCAGCAGCACAGTGAGTACAGCACGAACGTTTGGCCTCTGCTCCCACAGCAGAAGAGCCAGGATTGAAAGCTGGTGCTGGACCTGTTCAGCACACAATCACCTTTACATTGGTTCGTCCATCGTTGCTTTCACTGCTCACATTCATACAGGAAAAGCATTTGAATGGAATCAGTCCAGAGCCTGCTCTCTGCTGGCAGCAACACAGTCAGCACAGAATGAACAGTGGCATCTGCTCCCACGGCAGAAGGATCAGCAGGGAAAGCTAGTGCTCTGACTCTCCAGCACCCAATCAGCTTTGCAACGGTGTCACCATCATTGCAGTCTCTCCTCGGTTTCATACCTAAAAGTCCATTTGAATCCAAATTCTCAGGTGGTGTCTCTCAGCTGCCCAGCAGCACAGTGAGTACAGCACGAACGTTTGGCCTCTGCTCCCACAGCAGAAGAGCCAGGATTGAAAGCTGGTGCTGGAGCTGTTCAGCACACAATCACCTTTACATTGGTGCCTCCATCGTTGCTTTCACTGCTCACTTTCATACAGGAAAAGCATTTGAATGGAATCAGTCCAGAGCCTGCTCTCGGCTGGCAGCAACACAGTCAGCAGAGAATGAACAGCGGCATCTGCTCCCACAGCAGAAGGACCAGCAGGGAAAGCTAGTGCTGGGCCTATTCAGCACACAAGCAGCTTTGCAACGGGGTCACCATCTTTGCAGTCTCTCCTCGGTTTCATACCTAAAAGTCCATTTGAATCTAAATTCACAGGTGGTCTCTCTCAACTGCCCAGCAGCACAGTGAGTACAGCATGAACGTTTGGCTTCTGCATCCACAGCAGAACAGGTAGGATTGAAACATGGTGCTGGACCTGTTCAGCACACAAGCACCTTTACATTGGTGCTTCCATCGCTGATTTCACTGCTCACTTCCATACAGGAAAAGCATTTGAATGGAATCAGTCCAGAGCCTGCTCTCTGCTGGCAGCAACACAGTCAGCACAGAATGAACAGTGGCATCTGCTCCCACGGCAGAAGGATCAGCAGGGAAAGCTAGTGCTCTGACTCTCCAGCACACAGTCAGCTTTGCAACGGTGTCACCATCATTGCAGTCTCTCCTCGGTTTCATACCTGAAAGTGCATTTGAATCCAAATTCTCAGGTGGTGTCTCTCAGCTGCCCAGCAGCACAGTGAGTACAGAACTAACGTTTGGCCTCTACTCCCACAGCAGAAGAGCCAGGATTGAAAGCTGGTGCTGGACCTGTTCAGCACACAATCACCTTTACATTGGTGCCTCCATCGTTGCTTTCACTGCTCACTTTCATACAGGAAAAGCATTTGAATGGAATCAGTCCAGAAACTGCTCTCAGCTGCGCAGCAACACAGTCAGCACAGAATGAACAGTGGCATCTGCTCCGACAGCAGAAGGACCAGCAGGTAAAGCTAGTGCTGGGCCTCTTCAGCACACAAGCAGCTTTGCAATGGTGTCACCATCATTGCAGTCTCTCCTCGGTTTCATACCTAAAAGTCCATTTGAATCCAAATTCTCAGGTGGTGTCTCTCAGCTGCCCAGCAGCACAGTGAGTACAGCACGAAAGTTTGGCCTCTGCTCCCACAGCAGAAGAGCCAGGATTGAAAGGTGGTGCTGGACCTGTTCAGCACACAATCACCTTTACATTGGTGCCTCCATCGTTGCTTTCACTGCTCACATTCATACAGAAAAAGCATTTGAATGGAATCAGTCCAGAGCCTGCTCTCTGCTGGCAGCAACACAGTCAGCACAGAATGAACAGTGGCATCTGCTCCCACGGCAGAAGGATCAGCAGGGAAAGCTAGTGCTCTGACTCTCCAGCACACAAGGAGCTTTGCAACGGTGTCACCATCATTGCAGTCTCTCCTCGGTTTCATACCTAAAAGTCCATTTGAATCCAAATTCTCAGGTGGTGTCTCTCAGCTGCCCAGCAGCACAGTGAGTACAGCACGAACTTTTGGCCTCTGCTCCCACAGCAGAAGAGCCAGGATTGAAAGCTGGTGCTGGAGCTGTTCAGCACACAATCACCTTTACATTGGTGCCTCCATCGTTGCTTTCACTGCTCACTTTCATACAGGAAAAGCATTTGAATGGAATCAGTCCAGAGCCTGCTCTCTGCTGGCAGCAACACAGTCAGCACAGAATGAACAGTGGCATCTGCTCCCACAGCAGAAGGACCAGCAGGGAAAGCTAGTGCTGGGCCTCTTCAGCACACAAGCAGCTTTGCAACAGTGTCACCATCATTGCAGTCTCTCCTCGGTTTCATACCTGAAAGTGCATTTGAATCCAAATTCACAGGTGGTGTCTCTCAGCTGCCCAGCAGCACAGTGAGTACAGCATGAACGTTTGTCCTCTACTCCCACAGCAGAAGAGCCAGGATTGAAAGCTGGTGCTGGACCTGTTCAGCACACAATCACCTTTACATTGGTGCCTCCATCGTTGCTTTCACTGCTCACTTTCATACAGGAAAAGCATTTGAATGGAATCAGTCCAGAAACTGCTCTCAGCTGCGCAGCAACACAGTCAGCACAGAATGAACAGTGGCATCTGCTCCCACAGCAGAAGGACCAGCAGGTAAAGCTAGTGCTGGGCCTCTTCAGCACACAAGCAGCTTTGCAACGGTTTCACCATCATTGCAGTCTCTCCTCGGTTTCATACCTAAAAGTCCATTTGAATCCAAATTCTCAGGTGGTGTCTCTCAGCTGCCCAGCCGCACAGTGAGTACAGCACGAAAGTTTGGCCTCTGCTCCCACAGCAGAAGAGCCAGGATTGAAAGCTGGTGCTGGACCTGTTCAGCACACAATCACCTTTACATTGGTGCCTCCATCGTTGCTTTCACTGCTCACATTCATACAGAAAAAGCATTTGAATGGAATCAGTCCAGAGCCTGCTCTCTGCTGGCACCAACACAGTCAGCACAGAATGAACAGTGGCATCTGCTCCCACGGCAGAAGGATCAGCAGGGAAAGCTAGTGCTCTGACTCTCCAGCACACAATCAGCTTTGCAACGGTGTCACCATCATTGCAGTCTCTCCTCGGTTTCATACCTAAAAGTCCATTTGAATCCAAATTCTCAGGTGGTGTCTCTCAGCTGCCCAGCAGCACAGTGAGTACAGCACGAACTTTTGGCCTCTGCTCCCACAGCAGAAGAGCCAGGATTGAAAGCTGGTGCTGGACCTGTTCAGCACACAATCACCTTTACATTGGTGCCTCCATCGCTGATTTCACTGCTCACTTTCATACAGGAAAAGCATTTGAATGGAATCAGTCCAGAGCCTGCTCTCTGCTGGCAGCAACACAGTCAGCACAGAATGAACAGTGGCATCTGCTCCCACAGCAGAAGGACCAGCAGGGAAAGCTAGTGCTGGGCCTCTTCAGCACACAAGCAGCTTTGCAACGGTGTCACCATCATTGCAGTCTCTCCTCGGTTTCATACCTAAAAGTCCATTTGAATCCAAATTCTCAGGTGGTGTCTCTCAGCTGCCCAGCAGCACAGTGAGTACAGCACGAACTTTTGGCCTCTGCTCCCACAACAGGAAAGCCAGGATTGAAAGCTGGTGCTGGGCCTCTTCAGCACACAATCACCTTTACACCGGTGCCTCCATCGTTGCTTTCACCGCTCACTTTCATACAGGAAAAGCATTTGAATGGAATCAGTCCAGAGCCTGCCCTCGGCTGCGCAGCAACACAGTCAGCACAGAATGAACAGTGGCATCTGCTCCCACAGCAGAAGGACCAGCAGGGAAAGCTAGTGCTGGGCCTCTTCAGCACACAAGCAGCTTTGCAACGGTGTCACCATCATTGCAGTCTCTCCTCGGTTTCATACCTAAAAGTCCATTTGAATCCAAATTCTCAGGTGGTCTCTCTCAGCTGCCCAGCAGCACAGTGAGTACAGCACGAACGTTTTGCCTCTGCTCCCACAGCAGAAGAGCCAGGATTGAAAGCTGGTGGTGGACCTGTTCAGAACAATCACCTTTACATTGGTGCCTCCATCGTTGCTTTCACAGCTCACATTCATACAGGAAAAGCATTTGAATGGAATCAGTCCAGAGCCTGCTCTCTGCTGGCAGCAACACAGTCAGCACAGAATGAACAGTGGCATCTGCTCCCACGGCAGAAGGATCAGCAGGGAAAGCTAGTGCTCTGACTCTCCAGTACACAATCAGCTTTGCAACGGTGTCACCATCATTGCAGTCTCTCCTCGGTTTCATACCTAAAAGTCCATTTGAATCCAAATTCTCAGGTGGTGTCTCTCAGCTGCCCAGCAGCACAGTGAGTACAGCACGAACGTTTGGCCTCTACTCCCACAGCAGAAGGACCAGCAGGGAAAGCTAGTGCTGGGCCTCTTCAGCACACAAGCAGCTTTGCAACGGTGTCACCATCATTACAGTCTCTCCTCAGTTTGATCCCTAAAAGTCCATTTCAATCCAAATTCTCAGGTGGTCACTCTCAGCTGCCTAGCAGCACAGTGAGTACAGCACGAACGTTTGGCCTCTGCTCCCACAGCAGAAGAGCCAGGATTGAAAGCTGGTGCTGTACCTGTTCAGCACACAATCACCTTTAAATTGGGTACTCCATCGTTGCTTTCACTGCTCACATTCATACAGGAAAAGCGTTTGAATGGAATCAGTCCAGAGGCTGCTCTGTGCTGCGCAGAAATGCAATCAGTACATAATGAACAGTGGCATCTGCTCCCACGGCAGAAGGATCAGCAGGGAAAGCTAGTGCTCTGATTCTCCAGCACACAGTCAGCTTTGCAACGGTGTCACCATCATTGCAGTCTCTCCTCGGTTTCATACCTAAAAGTCCATTTGAATCCAAATTCTCAGGTGGTCTCTCTCAGCTGCCCAGCAGCACAGTGAGTACAGAACGATCGTTTGGCTTCTGCTCCCAAAGCAGAAGAGCTGGGATTGAAAGCTGGTGCTGGACCTCTTCAGCACACAACACCTTTACATTGGTGCCTCCATCGTTGCTTTCACTGCTAACTTTCATACAGGAAAAGCATTTGAATGGAATCAGTCCAGAGCCTGCTCTCTGCTGGCAGCAACACAGTCAGCACAGAATGAACAGTGGCATCTGCTCCCACAGCAGAAGGACCAGCAGGGAAAGCTAGTGCTGGGCTTCTTCAGCACACAAGCAGCTTTGCAACGGTGTCACCATCATTGCAGTCTCTCCTCGGTTTCATACCTAAAAGTCCATTTGAATCCAAATTCTCAGGTGGTGTCTCTCAGCTGCCCAGCAGCACAGTGAGTACAGAACTAACGTTTGGCCTCTACTCCCACAGCAGAAGAGCCAGGATTGAAAGCTGGTGCTGGACCTGTTCAGCACACAATCACCTTTACATTGGTGCCTCCATCGTTGCTTTCACTGCTCACTTTCATACAGGAAAAGCATTTGAATGGAATCAGTCCAGAGCCTGCTCTCGGCTGCACATCAACACAATCAGCACAGAATAAACAGTGGCATCTACTTCCAGAGCAGTAGGACCAGCAGGGAAAGCTAGTGCTGGGCCTCTTCAGCACACAAGCAGCTTTGCAACGGTGTCACCATCATTGCAGTCTCTCCTCGGTTTCATACCTAAAAGACCATTTGAATCCAAATTCTCAGGTGGTGTCTCTCAGCTGCCCAGCAGCACAGTGAGTACAGCACGAACTTTTGGCCTCTGCTCCCACAGCAGAAGAGCCAGGATTGAAAGCTGGTGCTGGACCTGTTCAGCACACAATCACCTTTACATTGGTGCCTCCATCGCTGATTTCACTGCTCACTTTCATACAGGAAAAGCATCTGAATGGAATCAGTCCAGAGCCTGCTCTCAGCTGCGCAGCAACACAGTCAGCACAGAATGAACAGTGGCATCTGCTCCCACAGCAGAAGGACCAGCAGGGAAAGCTAGTGCTGGGCCTCTTCAGCACACAAGCAGCTTTGCAACGGGGTCACCATCATTGCAGTCTCTCCTCGGTTTCATACCTAAACGTCCATTTGAATCCAAATTCTCAGGTGGTGTCTCTCAACTGCCCAGCAGCACAGTGAGTACAGCATGAACGTTTGGCTTCTGCACCCACAGCAGAACAGGTAGGATTGAAACCTGGTGCTGGACCTGTTCAGCACACAATCACCTTTACATTGGTGCTTCCATCGCTGATTTCACTGCTCACTTCCATACAGGAAAAGCATTTGAATGGAATCAGTCCAGAGCCTGCTCTCTGCTGGCAGCAACACAGTCAGCACAGAATGAACAGTGGCATCTGCTCCCACGGCAGAAGGATCAGCAGGGAAAGATAGTGCTCTGACTCTCCAGCACACAGTCAGCTTTGCAACGGTGTCACCATCATTGCAGTCTCTCCTCGGTTTCATACCTAAAAGTCCATTTGAATCCAAATTCTCAGGTGGTGTCTCTCAGCTGCCCAGCAGCACAGTGAGTACAGCACAAACGTTTGGCCTCTACTCCCACACCAGAAGAGCCAGGATTAAAAGCTGGTGCTGGACCTGGTCAGCACACAATCACCTTTACATTGGTGCCTCCATCGTTGCTTTCACTGCTCACTTTCATACAGGAAAAGCATTTGAATGGAATCAGTCCAGAAACTGCTCTCAGCTGCGCAGCAACACAGTCAGCACAGAATGAACAGTGGCATCTGCTCCCACAGCAGAAGGACCAGCAGGGAAAGCTAGTGCTGGGCCTCTTCAGCACACAAGCAGCTTTGCAATGGTGTCACCATCATTGCAGTCTCTCCTCGGTTTCATACCTAAAAGTCCATTTGAATCCAAATTCTCAGGTGGTGTCTCTCAGCTGCCCAGCAGCACAGTGAGTACAGCACGAACGTTTGGCCTCTGCTCCCACAGCAGAAGAGCCAGGATTGAAAGCTGGTGCTGGACCTGTTCAGCACACAATCACCTTTACATTGGTGCCTCCATCGCTGATTTCACTGCTCACTTTCATACAGGAAAAGCATTTGAATGGAATCAGTCCTGAGCCTGCTCTCTGCTGGCAGCAACACAGTGAGCACAGAATGAAGAGTGGCATCTGCTCCCACAGCAGAAGGACCAGCAGGGAAAGCTAGTGCTCGGCCTCTTCAGCCCACAAGCAGCTTTGCAACGGTGTCACCATCATTGCAGTCTCTCCTCGGTTTCATACCTAAAAGTCCATTTGAATCCAAATTCTCAGGTGGTGTCTCTCAGCTGCCCAGCAGCACAGTGAGTACAGCACGAACGTTTGGCCTCTACTCCCACAGCAGAAGGACCAGCAGGGAAAGATAGTGCTGGGCCTCTTCAGCACACAAGCAGCTTTGCAACGGTGTCACCATCATTGCAGTCTCTCCTCGGTTTCATACCTAAAAGTCCATTTGAATCCAAATTCTCAGGTGGTGTCTCTCAGCTGCCCAGCAGCACAGTGAGTACAGCACGAACGTTTGGCCTCTGCTCCCACAGCAGAAGAGCCAGGATTGAAAGCTGGTGCTGGACCTGTTCAGCACACAATCACCTTTACATTGGTGCCTCCATCGCTGATTTCACTGCTAACGTTCATACAGGAAAAGCATTTGAATGGAATCAGTCCAGAGCCTGCTCTCTGCTGGCAGCAACACAGTCAGCACAGAATGAACAGTGGCATCTGCTCCCACGGCAGAAGGATCAGGAGGGAAGATAGTGCTCTGACTCTCCAGCACACAGTCAACTTTGCAACGGTGTCACCATCATTGCAGTCTCTCCTCGGTTTCATACCTAAAAGTCCATTTGAATCCAAATTCTCAGGTGGTGTCTCTCAGCTGCCCAGCAGCACAGTGAGTACAGCACGAACGTTTGGCCTCTGCTCCCACAGCAGAAGAGCCAGGATTGAAAGCTAGTGCTGGACCTGTTCAGCACACAATCACCTTTACATTGGTGCCTCCATCGTTGCTTTCACTGCTCACTTTCATACAGGAAAAGCATTTGAATGGAATCAGTCCAGAAACTGCTCTCAGATGCGCAGCAACACAGTCAGCACAGAATGAACAGTGGCATCTGCTCCGACAGCAGAAGGACCAGCAGGGAAAGCTAGTGCTGGGCCTCTTCAGCACACAAGCAGCTTTGCAATGGTGTCACCATCATTGCAGTCTCTCCTCGGTTTCATACCTAAAAGTCCATTTGAATTCAAATTCTCAGGTGGTCGTTCTCAGCTGCCCAGCAGCACAGTGAGTACAGCACGAACTTTTGGCCTCTGCTCCCACAACAGGAGAGCCAGGATTGAAAGCTGGTGCTGGGCCTCTTCAGCACACAATCACCTTTACACCGGTGCCTCCATCGTTGCTTTCACTGCTCACTTTCATACAGGAAAAGCATTTGAATGGAATCAGTCCAGATCCTGCCCTCGGCTGCGCAGCAACGCAGTCAGCACAGAATGAACAGTGGCATCTGCTCCGACAGCAGAAGGACCAGCAGGGAAAGCTAGTGCTGGGCCTCTTCAGCACACAAGCAGCTTTGCAACGGTGTCATCATCATTGCAGTCTCTCCTCGGTTTCATACCTAAAAGTCCATTTGAATCCAAATTCTCAGGTGGTGTCTCTCAGCTGCCCAGCAGCACAGTGAGTACAGCACGAACTTTTGGCCCCTGCTCCCACAGCAGAAGAGCCAGGATTGAAACCTGGTGCTGGACCTGTTCAGCACACAATCACCTTTACATTGGTGCCTCCATCGTTGCTTTCACTGCTCACATTCATACAGGAAAAGCATTTGAATGGAATCAGTCCAGAGCCTGCTCCCTGCTGCGCAGCATCACAGTCAGCACAGAATGAACAGTGGCATCTGCTCCCACAGCAGAAGGACCAGCAGGGAAAGCTAGTGCTGGGCCTCTTCAGCACACAAGCAGCTTTGCAACGGTGTCATCATCATTGCAGTCTCTCCTCGGTTTCATACCTAAAAGTCCATTTGAATCCAAATTCTCAGGTGGTCGTTCTCAGCTGCCCAGCAGCACAGTGAGTACAGCACGAAATTTTGGCCTCTGCTCCGACAACAGGAGAGCCAGGATTGAAAGCTGGTGCTGGGCCTGTTCAGCACACAATCACCTTTACACCGGTGCCTCCATCGTTGCTTTCACTGCTCACTTTCATACAGGAAAAGCATTTGAATGGAATCAGTCCAGAGGCTGCTCTCTGCTGGCAGCAACACAGTCAGCACAGAATAAACAGTGGCATCTGCTCCCACGGCAGAAGGATCAGCAGGGAAAGCTAGTGCTCTGACTCTCCAGCACACAATCAGCTTTGCAACGGTGTCACCATCATTGCAGTCTCTCCTCGGTTTCATACCGAAAAGTCCATTTGAATTCAAATTCTCAGGTGGTCGTTCTCAGCTGCCCAGCAGCACAGTGAGTGCAGCACAAACGTTTGGCCTCTGCTCCCACAGCAGAAGAGCCAGGATTGAAAGCTGGTGCTGGGCCTCTTCAGCACACAATCACCTTTACATCGGTGCCTCCATCGTTGCTTTCACTGCTCCCATTCATACAGGAAAAGCATTTGAATGGAATCAGTCCAGAGCCTGCTCTCTGCTGCGCAGCAACACAGTCAGCACAGAATGAACAGTGGCATCTGCTCCCACAGCAGAAGGACCAGCAGGGAAAGCTAGCGCTGGGCCTCTTCAGCACACAGTCATCTTCGCAACGGTGTCACCATCAGTGCAGTCTCTCCTCGGTTTCATACCTAAAAGTCCATTTGAATCCAAATTCTCAGGTGGTCTCTCTCAGCCGCTCAGCAGCTCAGTGAGTACAGCACGAACTTTTGGCCTCTACTCCCACAGCAGAAGAGCCAGGATTGAAAGCTGGTGCTGGACCTGTTCAGCACACAATCACCTTTACATTGGTGCCTCCATCGCTGATTTCACTGCTCACTTTCATACAGGAAAAGCATTTGAATGGAATCAGTCCAGAGCCTGCTCTCTGCTGGCAGCAACACAGTCAGCACAGAATGAACAGTGGCATCTGCCCCCACGGCAGAAGGACCAGCAAGGAAAGCTAGTGCTCTGCCTCTTCAGCACACAGTCAGCTTTGCAACAGTGTCACCATCATTGCAGTCTCTCCTCGGTTTCATACCTAAAAGTCCATTTGAATTCAAATTCTCAGGTGGTCGTTCTCAGCTGCCCAGCAGCACAGTGAGTGCAGCACAAACGTTTGGCCTCTGCTCCCACAACAGGTGAGCCAGGATTGAAAGCTGGTGCTGGGCCTCTTCAGCACACAATCACCTTTACATCGGTGCCTCCATCGTTGCTTTCACTGCTCCCATTCATACAGGAAAAGCATTTGAATGGAATCAGTCCAGAGCCTGCTCTCTGCTGCGCAGCAACACAGTCAGCACAGAATGAACAGTGGCATCTGCTCCCACAGCAGAAGGACCAGCAGGGAAAGCTAGTGCTGGGCCTCTTCAGGACACAGTCATCTTCGTAACGGTGTCACCATCAGTGCAGTCTCTCCTCGGTTTCATACCTAAAAGTCCATTTGAATCCAAATTCTCAGGTGGTCTCTCTCAGCCGCTCAGCAGCTCAGTGAGTACAGCACGAACTTTTGGCCTCTACTCCCACAGCAGAAGAGCCAGGATTGAAAGCTGGTGCTGGACCTGTTCAGCACACAATCACCTTTACATTGGTGCCTCCATCGCTGATTTCACTGCTCACTTTCATACAGGAAAAGCATTTGAATGGAATCAGTCCAGAGCCTGCTCTCTGCTGGCAGCAACACAGTCAGCACAGAATGAACAGTGGCATCTGCCCCCACGGCAGAAGGACCAGCAAGGAAAGCTAGTGCTCTGCCTCTTCAGCACACAGTCAGCTTTGCAACAGTGTCACCATCATTGCAGTCTCTCCTCGGTTTCATACCTAAAAGTCCATTTGAATCCAAATTCTCAGGTGGTCTCTCTCAGCTGCCCAGCAGCACAGTGAGTACAGCACGAACGGTTGGCCTCTGCTCCCACAGCAGAAGAGCCAGGATTGAAAGCTGGTGCTGGACCTGTTCAGCACACAATCACCTTTACATTGGTGCCTCCATCGTTGCTTTCACTGCTCACTTTCATACAGGAAAAGCATTTGAATGGAATCAGTCCAGAGGCTGCTCTCTGCTGCGCAGCAGCACAGTGAGCACAGAATGAACAGTGGCATCTGCTCCCACAGCAGAAGGACCAGCAGGGAAAGCTAGTGCTGGGTCTCTTCAGCACACAAGCAGCTTTGCAACGGTGTCACCATGATTGCAGTCTCTCCTCGGTTTCATACCTAAAAGTCCATTTGAATCCAAATTCTCAGGTCGTCTCTTCCAGCTGCCCAGCAGCGCAGTGAGTACAGCACGAATGTTTGGCCTCTGCTCCCACAGCAGAAGAGCCAGGATTGAAAGCTGGTGCTGGACCTGTTCAGCACACAATCCCCTTTACATTGGTGCCTCCATCGTTGCTTTCACTGCTCACATTCATACAGGAAAAGCATTTGAATGGAATCAGTCCAGAGCCTGCTCTCTGCTGGCAGCAACACAGTCAGCACAGAATGAACAGCAGCATCTGCTCCCACGGCAGAAGGACTAGCAGGGAAAGCTAGCGCTCTGCCTCTCCAGCACACAGTCAGCTTTGCAACGGTGTCACCATCATTGCAGTCTCTCCTCGGTTTCATACCTAAAAGTCCATTTGAATCCAAATTCTCAGGTGGTGTCTCTCAGCTGCCCAGCAGCACAGTGAGTACAGCCGAACGTTTGGCCTCTGCTCCCACAGCAGAAGAGCCAGGATTGAAATCTGGTGCTGGACGTGTTCAGCACACAATCACCTTTACATTGGTGCCGCCATCGTTGCTTTCACTGCTCACATTCATACAGGAAAAGCATTTGAATGGAATCAGTCCAGAGGCTGCTCTCTGCTGCGCAGCAACACAGTGAGCACAGAATGAACAGTGGCATCTGCTCCCACAGCAGAAGGCCCAGCAGGGAAAGCTAGTGCTGGGTCTCTTCAGCACACAAGCAGCTTTGCAACGGTGTCACCATCATTGCAGTCTCTCCCCGGTTTCATACCTAAAAGTCCATTTGAATCCAATTCTCAAGTGGTCTCTCTCAGCTGCCCAGCAGCACAGTGAGTACAGCACGAACGTTTGGCTTCTGCTCTCACAGCAGAAGAGCTAGGATTGAAAGCTGGTGCTCGACCTGCTCAGCACACAATCACCTTTACATTGGTGCCTCCATCGTTGCTTTCACTGCTCACTTTCATACAGGAAAAGCATTTGAATGGAATCAGTACAGAGGCTGCTCTCTGCTGCGCAGCAACACAGTCAGCACAGAATGAACAGTGACATCTGCTCCCACAGCAGAAGGACCAGCAGGGAAAGCTAGTGCTCTGCCTCTCCAGCACACAGTCAGCTTTGCAACGGTGTCACCATCATTGCAGTCTCTCCTCGGTTTCATACCTTAAAGTCCATTTGAATCCAAATTCTCAGGTGGTGTCTCTCAGCTGCCCAGCAGCACAGTGAGTACAGCACAAACGTTTGGCCTCTGCTCCCACAGCAGAAGAGCTAGGATTGAAAGCTGGTGCTCGACCTGTTCAGCACACAATCACCTTTACATTGGTGCCTCCATCGTTGCTTTCACTGCCCACTTTCATACAGGAAAAGCATTTGAATGGAATCAGTCCAGAGCCTGCTCTCTGCTGGCAGCAACACAGTCAGCACAGAATGAACAGTGGCATCTGCTCCCACAGCAGAAGGACCAGCAGGGAAAGTTAGTGCTCTGCCTCTCCAGCACACAGTCAGCTTTGCAACGGTGTCACCATAATTGCTGTCTCTCCTCGGTTTCATACCTAAAAGTCCATTTGAATCCAAATTCTCAGGTGGTGTCTCTCAGCTGCCCAGCAGCACAGTGAGTACAGCACGAACGTTTGGCCTCTGCTCCCACAGCAGAAGAGCCAGGATTGAAAGCTGGTGCTGGACCTGTTCAGCACACAAACACCTTTACATTGGTGCCTCCATCGTTGCTTTCACTGCTCACATTCATACAGGAAAAGCATTTGAATGGAATCAGCCCAGAGGCTGCTCTCTGCTTGCAGCAACACAGTGAGCAGAGAATGAACAGTGGCATCTGCTCCCACAGCAGAAGGACCAGCAGGGAAAGCTAGTGCTGGGCCTCTTCAGCACACAAGCAGCTTTGCAACGGTGTCACCATCATTGCAGTCTCTCCTCGGTTTCATACCTAAAAGTCCATTTGAATCCAAATTCTCAGGTGGTCTCTCTCAGCGGCCCAGCAGCACAGTGAGTACAGCACGAATGTTTGGCCTCTGCTCCCACAGCAGAAGAGCTAGGATTGAAAGCTGGTGCTGGACCTGTTCAGCACACAATCACCTTTACATTGGTGCCTCCATCGTTGCTTTCACTGATCACTTTCATGCAGGAAAAGCATTTGAATGGAATCAGCCCAGAGGCTGCTCTCTGCTTGCAGCAACACAGTGAGCACAGAATGAACAGTGGCATCTGCTCCCACAGCAGAAGGACCAACAGGAAAGCTAGTGCTGGGCCTCTTCAGCACACAAGGAGCTTTGAAACGGGGTCACCATCATTGCAGTCTCTCCTCGGTTTCATACCTAAAAGTCCATTTGAATCCAAATTCTCAGGTGGTGTGTCTCAGCTGCCCAGCAGCACAGTGAGTACAGCACGAACGTTTGGCTTCTGCTCCCACAGCAGAAGAGCCAGGATTGAAAGCTGGTGCTGGACATGTTCAGCACACAATCACCTTTACATTGGTGCCTCCATCGTTGCTTTCACTGCTCACATTCTTACAGGAAAAGCATTTGAATGGAATCAGTCCAGAGCCTGCTCTCTGCTGGCAGCAACACAGTGAGCACAGAATGAACAGCGGCATCTGCTCCCACGGCAGAAGGACCAGCAGGGAAAGCTAGTGCTCTGCCTCTCCAGCACACAGTCAGCTTTGCAACGGTGTCACCATCATTGCAGTCTCTCCTCGGATTCATCCCTAAAAGTCCATTTGAATCCAAATTCTCAGGTGGTGTCTCTCAGCTGCCCAGCAGCACAGTGAGTACAGCACGAACATTTGGCCTCTGCTCCCACAGAAGAAGAGCCAGGATTGAAAGCTGGTGCTGGACCTGTTCAGCACACAATCACCTTTACATTGGTTACTCCATCGTGGCTTTCACTGCTCACATTCATACAGGAAAAGCATTTGAATGGAATCAGCCCAGAGGCTGCTCTCTGCTGGCAGCGCAGAAACACAGTCAGCACAGAATGAACAGTGGCATCTGCTCCCACAGCAGAAGGACCAACAGGGAAAGCTAGTGCTCTGCCTCTCCAGCACACAGTCAGCTTTGCAACGGTGTCACCATCATTGCAGTCTCTCCTCGGATTCATCCCTAAAAGTCCATTTGAATCCAAATTCTCAGGTGGTCTCTCTCAGCTGCCCAGCAGCACAGTGAGTACAGCACGAAAGTTTGGCCTCTGCTCCCACAGAAGAAGAGCCAGGATTGAAAGCTTGTGCTGGACCTGTTCAGCACACAATCACCTTTACATTGGTGCCTCCATCGTTGCTTTCACTGCTCACATTCATACAGGAAAAGCATTTGAATGGAATCAGTCCAGAGGCTGCTCTCTGCTTGCAGCAACACAGTGAGCACAGAATGAACAGTGGCATCTGCTCAAACAGCAGAAGGACCAGCAGGGAAAGCTAGTGCTGGGCCTCTTCAGCACACAAGCAGCTTTGCAACGGTGTCACCATCATTGCAGTCTCTCCTCGGTTTCATACCTAAAAGTCCATTTGAATCCAAATTCTAAGGTGGTGTCTCTCAGCTGCCCAGCAGCACAGTGAGTACAGCACGAACGTTTGGCTTCTGCTCCCACAGCGGAAGAGCTAGGATTGAAAGCAGGTGCTCGACCTGTTCAACACACAATCACCTTTACATTGGTGCCTCCATCGTTGCTTTCACTGCTCACTTTCATACAGGAAAAGCATTTGAATGGAATCAGTCCAGAGCCTGCTCTCTGCTGGCAGCAACACAGTCAGCACAGAATGAACAGTGGCATCTGCTCCCACAGCAGAAGGACCAGCAGGGAAAGCTAGTGCTCTGCCTCTCCAGCACACAGTCAGCTTTGCAACGGTGTCACCATAATTGCAGTCTCTCCTCGGTTTCATACCTAAAAGTCCATTTGAATCCAAATTCTCAGGTGGTGTCTCTCAGCTGCCCAGCAGCACAGTGAGTACAGCACGAACGTTTGGCCTCTGCTCCCACAGCAGAAGAGCCAGGATTGAAAGCTGGTGCTGGACCTGTTCAGCACACAATCACCTTTACATTGGTGCCTCCATCGTTGCTTTCACTGCTCACATTCATACAGGAAAAGCATTTGAATGGAATCAGTCCAGAGGCTGCTCTCTGCTTGCAGCAACACAGTGAGCACAGAATGAACAGTGGCATCTGCTCCCACGGCAGAAGGACCAGCAGGGAAAGCTAGTGCTGGGCCTCTTCAGCACACAAGCAGCTTTGCAACGGTGTCACCATCATTGCAGTCTCTCCTCGGTTTCATACCTAAAAGTCCATTTGAATCCAAATTCTAAGGTGGTGTCTCTCAGCTGCCCAGCAGCACAGTGAGTACAGCACGAATGTTTGGCTTCTGCTCCCACAGCAGAACAGCTAGGATTGAAAGCTGGCGCTGGACCTGTTCAGCACACAATCACCTTTACATTGGTGCCTCCATCGTTGCTTTCACTGCTCACATTCTTACAGGAAAAGCATTTGAATGGAATCAGTCCAGAGCTGCTCTCTGCTGGCAGCAACACAGTGAGCACAGAATGAACAGCGGCATCTGCTCCCACGGCAGAAGGACCAGCAGGGAAAGCTAGTGCTCTGCCTCTCCAGCACACAGTCAGCTTTGCAACGGTGTCACCATCATTGCAGTCTCTCCTCGGATTCATCCCTAAAAGTCCATTTGAATCCAAATTCTCAGGTGGTCTCTCTCAGCTGCCCAGCAGCACAGTGAGTACAGCACGAACGTTTGGCCTCTGCTCCCACAGAAGAATAGCCAGGATTGAAAGCTGGTGCTGGACCTGTTCAGCACACAATCCCCTTTACATTGGTGCCTCCATCGTTGCTTTCACTGCTCACATTCTTACAGGAAAAGCATTTGAATGGAATCAGTCCAGAGCCTGCTCTCTGCTGGCAGCAACACAGTCAGCACAGAATGAACAGTGGCATCTGCTCCGACAGCAGAAGGACCAGCAGGCAAAGCTAGTGCTCTGCCTCTCCAGCACACAGTCAGCTTTGCAACGGTGTCACCATCATTGCAGTCTCTCCTCCATTTCATACCTAAAAGTCCATTTGAATTCAAATTCTCAGGTGGTCGTTCTCAGCTGCCCAGCAGCACAGTGAGTACAGCACGAATTTTGGCCTCGGCTCCCACAACAGGAGAGCCAGGAGGAAAAGCTGGTGCTGGGCCTCTTCAGCACACAATCACCTTTATATCGGTGCCTCCATCGTTGCTTTCACTGCTCACTTTCATACAGGAAAAGCATTTGAATGGAATCAGTCCAGATCCTGCTCTCTGCTGCGCAGCAACACAGCACAGAATGAACAGTGGCATCTGCTCCCACAGCAGAAGGACCAGCAGGGAAAGCTAGTGCTGGGCCTCTTCAGCACACAGTCATCTTTGCAACGGTGTCACCATCATTGCAGTCTCTCCTTGGTTTCATACCTAAAAGTCCATTTGAATCCAAATTCTCAGGTGGTCTCTCTCAGCTGCCCAGCAGCACAGTGAGTACAGCACGAACGTTTGGCCTCTGCTCCCACAGAAGAAGAGCCAGGATTGAAATCTGGTGCTGGACCTGTTCAGTACACAATCACCTTTACATTGGTGCCTCCATCGTTGCTTTCACTGCTCACATTCATACAGGAATAGCATTTGAATGGAATCAGTCCAGAGCCTGCTCTCTGCTGGCAGCAACACAGTCAGCACAGAATAAACAGTGGCATCTGCTCCCACAGCAGAAGGATCAGCAGGGAAAGCTAGTGCTCTGACTCTCCAGCACACACTCAGCTTTGCAACGGTGTCACCATCATTGCAGTCTCTCCTCGGTTTCATACCTTAAAGTCCATTTGAATCCAAATTTTCAGGTGTTTTCTCTCAGCTGCCCAGCAGCACAGTGAGTACAGCACGAACGGTTGGCCTCTGCTCCCACAGCAGAAGAGCCAGGATTGAAATCTGGTGCTGGACGTGTTCAGCACACAATCACCTTTACATTGGTGCCTCCATCGTTGCTTTCACTGCTCACTTTCATACAGGAAAAGCATTTGAACGGAATCAGTCCAGAGCCGGCTCTCGGCTGCATATCAACACAATCAGCACAGAATGAACAGTGGCATCTGCTCCCACAGCAGAAGGACCAGCAGGGAAAGCTAGTGCTGGGCCTCTTCAGCACACAAGCAGCTTTGCAACGGTGTCACCATCATTGCAGTCTCTCCCCGGTTTCATACCTAAAAGTCCATTTGAATCCAAATTCTCAGGTGGTCTCTCTGAGCTGCCCAGCAGCACAGTGAGTACAGCACAAACGTTTGGCTTCTGCTCCCACAGCAGAAGAGCTAGGATTGAAAGCTGGTGCTCGACCTGTTCAGCACACAATCACCTTTACATTGGTGCCTCCATCGTTGCTTTCACTGCTCACTTTCATACAGGAAAAGCATTTGAATGGAATCAGTACAGAGGCTGCTCTCTGCTGCGCAGCAACACAGTCAGCACAGAATGAACAGTGACATCTGCTCCCACAGCAGAAGGACCAGCAGGGAAAGCTAGTGCTCTGCCTCTCCAGCACACAGTCAGCTTTGCAACGGTGTCACCATCATTGCAGTCTCTCCTCGGTTTCATACCTTAAAGTCCATTTGAATCCAAATTCTCAGGTGGTGTCTCTCAGCTGCCCAGCAGCACAGTGAGTACAGCACGAACGTTTGGCCTCTGCTCCCACAGCAGAAGAGCCAGGATTGAAAGCTGGTGCTGGACCTGTTCAGCACACAATCACCTTTACATTGGTGCCTCCATCGTTGCTTTCACTGCTCACATTCATACAGGAAAAGCATTTGAATGGAATGAGTCCAGAGCCTGCTCTCTGCTGGCAGCAACACAGTGAGCACAGAATGAACAGCGGCATCTGCTCCCACAGCAGAAAGACCAGCAGGGAAAGCTAGTGCTCTGCCTCTCCAGCACACAGTCAGCTTTGCAACGGTGTCACCATCATTGCAGTCTCTCCTCGGTTTCATACCTAAAAGTCCATTTGAATCCAAATTCTCAGGTGGTCTCTCTCAGCTGCCCAGCAGCACAGTGAGTACAGCACGAACGTTTGGCCTCTGCTCCCACAGCAGAAGAGCCAGGATTGAAAGCTGGTGCTGGACCTGTTCAGCACACAATCCCCTTTACATTGGTGCCTCCATCGTTGCTTTCACTGCTCACATTCTTACAGGAAAAGCATTTGAATGGAATCAGTCCAGAGCCTGCTCTCTGCTGGCAGCAACACAGTCAGCACAGAATGAACAGTGGCATCTGCTCCCACAGCAGAAGGACCAGCAGGGAAAGCTAGTGCTCTGCCTCTCCAGCACACAGTCAGCTTTGCAACGGTGTCACCATCATTGCAGTCTCTCCTCCATTTCATACCTAAAAGTCCATTTGAATTCAAATTCTCAGGTGGTCGTTCTCAGCTGCCCAGCAGCACAGTGAGTACAGCACGAATTTTGGCCTCTGCTCCCACAACAGGAGAGCCAGGAGGAAAAGCTGGTGCTGGGCCTCTTCAGCACACAATCACCTTTATATCGGTGCCTCCATCGTTGCTTTCACTGTTCACTTTCATACAGGAAAAGCATTTGAATGGAATCAGTCCAGATCCTGCTCTCTGCTGCGCAGCAACACAGCACAGAATGAACAGTGGCATCTGCTCCCACAGCAGAAGGACCAGCAGGGAAAGCTAGTGCTGGGCCTCTTCAGCACACAGTTATCTTTGCAACGGTGTCACCATCATTGCAGTCTCTCCTTGGTTTCATACCTAAAAGTCCATTTGAATCCAAATTCTCAGGTGGTCTCTCTCAGCTGCCCAGCAGCACAGTGAGTACAGCACGAACGTTTGGCCTCTGCTCCCACAGAAGAAGAGCCAGGATTGAAATCTGGTGCTGGACCTGTTCAGTACACAATCACCTTTACATTGGTGCCTCCATCGTTGCTTTCACTGCTCACATTCATACAGGAATAGCATTTGAATGGAATCAGTCCAGAGCCTGCTCTCTGCTGGCAGCAACACAGTCAGCACAGAATAAACAGTGGCATCTGCTCCCACGGCAGAAGGATCAGCAGGGAAAGCTAGTGCTCTGACTCTCCAGCACACACTCAGCTTTGCAACGGTGTCACCATCATTGCAGTCTCTCCTCGGTTTCATACCTTAAAGTCCATTTGAATCCAAATGTTCAGGTGTTTTCTCTCAGCTGCCCAGCAGCACAGTGAGTACAGCACGAACGGTTGGCCTCTGCTCCCACAGCAGAAGAGCCAGGATTGAAATCTGGTGCTGGACGTGTTCAGCACACAATCACCTTTACATTGGTGCCTCCATCGTTGCTTTCACTGCTCACTTTCATACAGGAAAAGCATTTGAATGGAATCAGTCCAGAGCCGGCTCTCGGCTGCATATCAACACAATCAGCACAGAATGAACAGTGGCATCTGCTCCCACAGCAGAAGGACCAGCAGGGAAAGCTAGTGCTGGGCCTCTTCAGCACACAAGCAGCTTTGCAACGGTGCCACCATCATTGCAGTCTCTCTTCGGTTTCATACCTAAAAGTCCATTTGAATCCAAATTCTCAGGTGGTGTCTCTCAGCTGCCCAGCAGCACAGTGAGTACAGCACGAACGTTTGGCCTCTACTCCCACAGCAGAAGAGCCAGGATTGAAAGCTGGTGCTGGACCTGTTCAGCACACAATCACCTTTACATTGGTGCCTCCATCGCTGATTTCACTGCTCACTTTCATACAGGAAAACCATTTGAATGGAATCAGTCCAGAGCCTGCTCTCTGCTGGCAGCAACACAGTCAGCACAGAATGAACAGTGGCATCTGCTCCCACAGCAGAAGGCCCAGCAGGGAAAGCTAGTGCTAGGTCTCTTCAGCACACAAGCAGCTTTGCAACGGTGTCACCATCATTGCAGTCTCTCCCCGGTTTCATACCTAAAAGTCCATTTGAATCCAATTCTCAAGTGGTCTCTCTCAGCTGCCCAGCAGCACAGTGAGTACAGCACGAACGTTTGGCTTCTGCTCTCACAGCAGAAGAGCTAGGATTGAAAGCTGGTGCTCGACCTGTTCAGCACACAATCACCTTTACATTGGTGCCTCCATCGTTGCTTTCACTGCTCACTTTCATACAGGAAAAGCATTTGAATGGAATCAGTCCAGAGCCTGCTCTCTGCTGCGCAGCAACACAGTCAGCACAGAATGAACAGTGGCATCTGCTCCCACAGCAGAAGGACCAGCAGGGAAAGCTAGTGCTGGGCCTCTTCAGCACACAAGCAGCTTTGCAACGGTGTCACCATCATAGCAGTCTCTCCTCGGTTTCATACCTAAAAGTCCATTTGAATCCAAATTCTCAGGTGGTCTCTCTCAGCTGCCCAGCAGCACAGTGAGTACAGCACAAACGTTTGGCTTCTGCTCCCACAGCAGAAGAGCTAGGATTGAAAGCTGGTGCTCGACCTGTTCAGCACACAATCACCTTTACATTGGTGCCTCCATCGTTGCTTTCACTGCTCACTTTCATACAGGAAAAGCATTTGAATGGAATCAGTACAGAGGCTGCTCTCTGCTGCGCAGCAACACAGTCAGCACAGAATGAACAGTGACATCTGCTCCCACAGCAGAAGGACCAGCAGGGAAAGCTAGTGCTCTGCCTCTCCAGCACACAGTCAGCTTTGCAACGGTGTCACCATCATTGCAGTCTCTCCTCGGTTTCATACCTTAAAGTCCATTTGAATCCAAATTCTCAGGTGGTGTCTCTCAGCTGCCCAGCAGCACAGTGAGTACAGCACAAACGTTTGGCCTCTGCTCCCACAGCAGAAGAGCCAGGATTGAAAGCTGGTGCTGGACCTGTTCAGCACACAATCACCTTTACATTGGTGCCTCCATCGTTGCTTTCACTGCTCACATTCATACAGGAAAAGCATTTGAATGGAATGAGTCCAGAGCCTGCTCTCTGCTGGCAGCAACACAGTGAGCACAGAATGAACAGCGGCATCTGCTCCCACAGCAGAAAGACCAGCAGGGAAAGCTAGTGCTCTGCCTCTCCAGCACACAGTCAGCTTTGCAACGGGGTCACCATCATTGCAGTCTCTCCTCGGTTTCATACCTAAAAGTCCATTTGAATCCAAATTCTCAGGTGGTCTCTCTCAGCTGCCCAGCAGCACAGTGAGTACAGCACGAACGTTTGGCTTCTGCTCCCACAGCAGAAGAGCTAGGATTGAAAGCTGGTGCTCGACCTGTTCAGCACACAATCACCTTTACATTGGTGCCTCCATCGTTGCTTTCACTGCCCACTTTTATACAGGAAAAGCATTTGAATGGAATCAGTCCAGAGCCTGCTCTCTGCTGGCAGCAACACAGTCAGCACAGAATGAACAGTGGCATCTGCTCCCACAGCAGAAGGACCAGCAGGGAAAGTTAGTGCTCTGCCTCTCCAGCACACAGTCAGCTTTGCAACGGTGTCACCATAATTGCTGTCTCTCCTCGGTTTCATACCTAAAAGTCCATTTGAATCCAAATTCTCAGGTGGTGTCTCTCAGCTGCCCAGCAGCACAGTGAGTACAGCACGAACGTTCGGCCTCTGCTCCCACAGCAGAAGAGCCAGGATTGAAAGCTGGTGCTGGACCTGTTCAGCACACAAACACCTTTACATTGGTGCCTCCATCGTTGCTTTCACTGCTCACATTCATACAGGAAAAGCATTTGAATGGAATCAGCCCAGAGGCTGCTCTCTGCTTGCAGCAACACAGTGAGCACAGAATGAACAGTGGCATCTGCTCCCACAGCAGAAGGACCAGCAGGGAAAGCTAGTGCTGGGCCTCTTCAGCACACAAGCAGCTTTGCAACGGTGTCACCATCATTGCAGTCTCTCCTCGGTTTCATACCTAAAAGTCCATTTGAATCCAAATTCTCAGGTGGTCTCTCTCAGCAGCCCAGCAGCACAGTGAGTACAGCACGAACGTTTGGCCTCTGCTCCCACAGCAGAAGAGCTAGGATTGAAAGCTGGTGCTGGACCTGTTCAGCACACAATCACCTTTACATTGGTGCCTCCATCGTTGCTTTCACTGGTCACTTTCATGCAGGAAAAGCATTTGAATGGAATCAGCCCAGAGGCTGCTCTCTGCTTGCAGCAACACAGTGAGCACAGAATGAACAGTGGCATCTGCTCCCACAGCAGAAGGACCAGCAGGGAAAGCTAGTGCTGGGCCTCTTCAGCACACAAGCAGCTTTGCAACGGGGTCACCATCATTGCAGTCTCTCCTCGGTTTCATACCTAAAAGTCCATTTGAATCCAAATTCTCAGGTGGTGTCTCTCAGCTGCCCAGCAGCACAGTGAGTACAGCACGAACGTTTGGCCTCTGCTCCCACAGCAGAAGAGCCAGGATTGAAAGCTGGTGCTGGACATGTTCAGCACACAATCACCTTTACATTGGTGCCTCCATCGTTGCTTTCACTGCTCACATTCTTACAGGAAAAGCATTTGAATGGAATCAGTCCAGAGCCTGCTCTCTGCTGGCAGCAACACAGTGAGCACAGAATGAACAGCGGCATCTGCTCCCACGGCAGAAGGACCAGCAGGGAAAGCTAGTGCTCTGCCTCTCCAGCACACAGTCAGCTTTGCAACGGTGTCACCATCATTGCAGTCTCTCCTCGGATTCATCCCTAAAAGTCCATTTGAATCCAAATTCTCAGGTGGTCTCTCTCAGCTGCCTAGCAGCACAGTGAGTACAGCACGAACATTTGGCCTCTGCTCCCACAGAAGAAGAGCCAGGATTGAAAGCTGGTGCTCGACCTGTTCAGCACACAATCACCTTTACATTGGTTACTCCATCGTGGCTTTCACTGCTCACATTCATACAGGAAAAGCATTTGAATGGAATCAGCCCAGAGGCTGCTCTCTGCTGGCAGCGCAGAAACACAGTCAGCACAGAATGAACAGTGGCATCTGCTCCCACAGCAGAAGGACCAACAGGGAAAGCTAGTGCTCTGCCTCTCCAGCACACAGTCAGCTTTGCAACGGTGTCACCATAATTGCAGTCTCTCCTCGGTTTCATACCTAAAAGTCCATTTGAATCCAAATTCTCAGGTGGTGTCTCTCAGCTGCCCAGCAGCACAGTGAGTACAGCACGAACGTTTGGCCTCTGCTCCCACAGCAGAAGAGCCAGGATTGAAAGCTGGTGCTGGACCTGTTCAGCACACAATCACCTTTACATTGGTGCCTCCATCGTTGCTTTCACTGCTCACATTCATACAGGAAAAGCATTTGAATGGAATCAGACCAGAGGCTGCTCTCTGCTTGCAGCAACACAGTGAGCACAGAATGAACAGTGGCATCTGCTCCCACAGCAGAAGGACCAGCAGGGAAAGCTAGTGCTGGGCCTCTCCAGCACACAGTCAGCTTTCAACGGTGTCACCATCATTGCTGTCTCTCCTCGGATTCATCCCTAAAAGTCCATTTGAATCCAAATTCTCAGGTGGTGTCTCTCAGCTGCCCAGCAGCACAGTGAGTACAGCACGAACGTTTGGCCTCTGCTCCCACAGCAGAAGAGCCAGGATTGAAAGCTGGTGCTGGACCTGTTCAGCACACAATCCCCTTTACATTGGTGCCTCCATCGTTGCTTTCACTGCTCAAATTCATACAGGAAAAGCATTTGAATGGAATCAGCCCAGAGGCTGCTCTCTGCTTGCAGCAACACAGTGAGCACAGAATGAACAGTGGCATCTGCTCCCACGGCAGAAGGACCAGCAGGGAAAGCTAGTGCTGGGCCTCTTCAGCACACAAGCAGCTTTGCAACGGTGTCACCATCATTGCAGTCTCTCCTCGGTTTCATACCTAAAAGTCCATTTGAATCCAAATTCTAAGGTGGTGTCTCTCAGCTGCCCAGCAGCACAGTGATTACAGCACGAATGTTTGGCTTCTGCTCATACAGCAGAACAGCTAGGATTGAAAGCTGGTGCTGGACCTGTTCAGCACACAATCACCTTTACATTGGTGCCTCCATCGTTGCTTTCACTGCTCACTTTCATACAGGAAAAGCATTTGAATGGAATCAGTCCAGAGCCTGCTCTCTGCTGGCAGCAACACAGTCAGCACAGAATGAACAGTGGCATCTGCTCCCACAGCAGAAGGACCAGCAGGGAAAGCTAGTGCTCTGCCTCTCCAGCACACAGTCAGCTTTGCAACGGTGTCACCATAATTGCAGTCTCTCCTCGGTTTCATACCTAAAAGTCCATTTGAATCCAAATTCTCAGGTGGTGTCTCTCAGCTGCCCAGCAGCACAGTGAGTACAGCACGAACGTTTGGCCTCTGCTCCCACAGCAGAAGAGCCAGGATTGAAAGCTGGTGCTGGACCTGTTCAGCACACAATCACCTTTACATTGGTGCCTCCATCGTTGCTTTCACTGCTGTCGTGGTTTAAACCCAGTCAGGTAATTCGTTCGGTCACTTCCCCCCCTTTCTTGCCCTCCCCCTGCTCTCGGAGGGACGGAGAGGAGAATCAAAAGAATGCAACTCCCACGGGTTGAGGTAAGAACAGTTTAGTAACTAAGGTATAACACAAATCACTACTGCTACCACCAATGATAATAATGATATAGGAAATAACAAGGGAAGAGAATACAACACGTCAGCACCAGCTGACCGATAACTCGCCCCCCAAGCCCGACCAAGCTCCGACCGATACCTCCTCCAACCCTGCAGTCTCCCAGCCCTTCCGGCTAACTCCCAGTTACATCCTGGGCATGACGTGCTGTGGTATGGAATAGCTCTTTGGTCAGTTTGGGTGAGGTGTCCTGTCTCTGCTTCCTCCCGGCTTCCCCTCCTCCCTGGCAGAGCATGAGGCTCACAAAGTCCTTGGCCAAACCAAAACATCTCTATCAGCTCTGTTCCCGAGCCGAAAGTCAAAACACTGCACTGCACCAGCTACCAAGGAGGAGAAACATGACTGCTACTGCTGAACCCAGGACATTATCCACCCCTTATTCCATACCATTCACGTCATGCTCAGATCCCACATTTTCAATATACCATCACTCTTGTCTCGGTGCACTCTTATCTTAGTGCATGGACCAGTCCCTATAAAGCTGCTGCGTCCATCTGGTCCATGTCAGGCTCCATCTCTTGTAACAGTCTTCCAGAGCAGGAGAGACTGTGTGCAGTGTTCACACTCGTGAATAACCTGGGCAATAGTGTCCATTGTTAAGTCCACCCCTCGATCATGAGTCCATCTCTATGTTGCATCTCTGCTCTGATGGCCTGAAGTGCCATGGGCCCACCAGGCTTAAAATAATTCACTGTCCCCTTCAGCAGTTTCTGCAGCTTGTTGCTGGGGACTCCATACAGCTGCCTTCCATCTCCGACGCTTCCAAAGCACTGGAGGGGCCCAGTGGACTAGATACTTGCCCATACTGTCCCACACACCCTGCCACTCATGACTCTCCAGCCTTGGGGAAAATCTCTTGGTCCCCCTATATTGTTGTCTAACCCCAGACAAGACCCAAACCTGACTCTGCTTAACTTTTGAGATCAGACAAAATGGTTGTGGATAGAACACAGCCTGTGTGTGTGCCAACATGCTGATCCCCATCACAATCAGCAGGCAGGTCCCAAGGATACCCAAAGGCCATTCAAAACCTTCAGAACTCTCAAACGATGCTGCTGTACTTGTCACTGGGGCTGGTGTAGCTGCTGTGCTTGCCGGCTCTCCCACCACCGGCTTCTCTTTTCCTGAGTCCAGCTCTTCCTCCTCTGCCTTGCTGCGAAATGCTGCGTGGTCTCCTGCGTCCTCCTGGGGCTCGCCGGGCGGCTTCCGGGGAATGCTCTCGGCCGTCGCGGGGCTTGGCTCCTCCGCGGGGCTCGGCTCTTCCGCGGGGCTCGGCTCCTCCGCCGCCTTATCCCGCTGCTCGGCAGCCGCTTCCTTCCTCTCCTCGACCTCCCCGGCCTCCTCCACCGGCAGCCGTCCCCTGGCGGCCTCCGGCCCCGCTCCCGCCGCCGCTTGGTCCCCGGGGCCGCTCTCCCGGGCCGCTTCAGCAGCCGCCTGCTCCCGGGGCCGCTCCCCCTCGGCTCCCCGCAGCCTCACGAAGATGGAGAGTAGGGTGAGGGCCAGGACGGTGAAGAGCAGCCGGACGGCCAGGTACAAGTCCACGGCCACGTCCATCCCGCCCTGCTGCTGGAGCCCGCCCGTATTACAAGCCATTGCCATAAAGCACAGTGAGACAAGAACCTTAGCCCAGGCCCCACACTTGATAAACACTATCACAGCAAATACCGGCTCTACGTAAGTTACAACATTCTGAAGCTGTGAGATCAACAAGAACAACTCTGAGAGCCAATAAATCAGCATTGTGACGAATGACTATTAATCCAGTCAAATCTGTCCTTATCTCAACCCTTCGTGCCCCACGTTGGGCGCCAAAAAGAACTGTCGTGGTTTAAACCCAGTCAGGTAATTCGTTCGCTCACTTCCCCCCCTTTCTTGCCCTCCCCCTGCTCTCGGAGGGACGGAGAGGAGAATCAAAAGAATGCAACTCCCACGGGTTGAGGTAAGAACAGTTTAGTAACTAAGGTATAACACAAATCACTACTGCTACCACCAATGATAATAATGATATAGGAAATAACAAGGGAAGAGAATACAACACGTCAGCACCAGCTGACCGATAACTCGCCCCCCAAGCCCGACCAAGCTCCGACCGATACCTCCTCCAACCCTGCAGTCTCCCAGCCCTTCCGGCTAACTCCCAGTTACATCCTGGGCATGACGTGCTGTGGTATGGAATAGCTCTTTGGTCAGTTTGGGTGAGGTGTCCTGTCTCTGCTTCCTCCCGGCTTCCCCTCCTCCCTGGCAGAGCATGAGGCTCACAAAGTCCTTGGCCAAACCAAAACATCTCTATCAGCTCTGTTCCCGAGCCGAAAGTCAAAACACTGCACTGCACCAGCTACCAAGGAGGAGAAACATGACTGCTACTGCTGAACCCAGGACAACTGCTCACATTCATACAGGAAAAGCATTTGAATGGAATCAGCCCAGAGGCTGCTCTCTGCTTGCAGCAACACAGTGAGCACAGAATGAACAGTGGCATCTGCTCCCACAGCAGAAGGACCAGCAGGGAAAGCTAGTGCTGGGCCTCTTCAGCACACAAGCAGCTTTGCAACGGTGTCACCATCATTGCAGTCTCTCCTCGGTTTCATACCTAAAAGTCCATTTGAATCCAAATTCTAAGGTGGTCTCTCTCAGCTGCCCAGCAGCACAGTGAGTACAGCACGAATGTTTGGCTTCTGCTCCCACAGCAGAAGAGCCAGGATTGAAAGCTGGTGCTGGACATGTTCAGCACACAATCACCTTTACATTGGTGCCTCCATCGTTGCTTTCACTGGTCACATTCTTACAGGAAAAGCATTTGAATGGAATCAGTCCAGAGCTGCTCTCTGCTTGCAGCAACACAGTGAGCACAGAATGAACAGTGGCATCTGCTCCCACAGCAGAAGGACCAGCAGGGAAAGCTAGTGCTGGGCCTCTTCAGCACACAAGCAGCTTTGCAACGGTGTCACCATCATTGCAGTCTCTCCTCGGTTTCATACCTAAAAGTCCATTTGAATCCAAATTCTCAGGTGGTGTCTCTCAGCTGCCCAGCAGCACAGTGAGTACAGCACGAACGTTTGGCTTCTGCTCCCACAGCAGAAGAGCTAGGATTGAAAGCTGGTGCTGGACCTGTTCAGCACACAATCACCTTTACATTGGTGCCTCCATCGTTGCTTTCACTGCTCACTTTCATACAGGAAAAGCATTTGAATGGAATCAGTCCAGAGCCTGCTCTCTGCTGGCAGCAACACAGCACAGAATGAACAGTGGCATCTGCTCCCACAGCAGAAGGACCAGCAGGGAAAGCTAGTGCTCTGCCTCTCCAGCACACAGTCAGCTTTGCAACGGTGTCACCATCATTGCAGTCTCTCCTCAGTTTCATACCTAAAAGTCCATTTGAATCCAAATTCTCAGGTGGTGTCTCTCAGCTGCCCAGCAGCACAGTGAGTACAGCACGAACGTTTGGCCTCTGCTCCCACAGCAGAAGAGCCAGGATTGAAAGCTGGTGCTGGACCTGTTCAGCACACAATCACCTTTACATTGGTGCCTCCATCGTTGCTTTCACTGCTCACATTCATACAGGAAAAGCATTTGAATGGAATCAGCCCAGAGGCTGCTCTCTGCTTACAGCAACACAGTGAGCACAGAATGAACAGTGGCATCTGCTCCCACGGCAGAAGGACCAGCAGGGAAAGCTAGTGCTGGGCCTCTTCAGCACACAAGCAGCTTTGCAACGGTGTCACCATCATTGCAGTCTCTCCTCGGTTTCATACCTAAAAGTCCATTTGAATCCAAATTCTAAGGTGGTGTCTCTCAGCTGCCCAGCAGCACAGTGAGTACAGCACGAATGTTTGGCTTCTGCTCCCACAGCAGAACAGCTAGGATTGAAAGCTGGTGCTGGACCTGTTCAGCACACAATCACCTTTACATTGGTGCCTCCATCGTTGCTTTCACTGCTCACTTTCATACAGGAAAAGCATTTGAATGGAATCAGTCCAGAGCCTGCTCTCTGCTGGCAGCAACACATTCAGCACAGAATGAACAGTGGCATCTGCTCCCACAGCAGAAGGACCAGCAGGGAAAGCTAGTGCTCTGCCTCTCCAGCACACAGTCAGCTTTGCAACGGTGTCACCATCATTGCAGTCTCTCCTCGGTTTCATACCTTAAAGTCCATTTGAATCCAAATTCTCAGGTGGTGTCTCTCAGCTGCCCAGCAGCACAGTGAGTACAGCACGAACGTTTGGCCTCTGCTCCCACAGCAGACGAGCCAGGATTGAAAGCTGGTGCTGGACCTGTTCAGCACACAATCACCTTTACATTGGTGCCTCCATCGTTGCTTTCACTGCTCACATTCATACAGGAAAAGCATTTGAATGGAATCAGCCCAGAGGCTGCTCTCTGCTTGCAGCAACACAGTGAGCACAGAATGAACAGTGGCATCTGCTCCCACAGCAGAAGGACCAGCAGGGAAAGCTAGTGCTGGGCCTCTTCAGCACACAAGCAGCTTTGCAACGGTGTCACCATGATTGCAGTCTCTCCTCGGTTTCATACCTAAAAGTCCATTTGAATCCAAATTCTAAGGTGGTGTCTCTCA
Organism: Pezoporus flaviventris; assembly: GCF_033815535.1. Classification (NCBI taxonomy): domain Eukaryota; kingdom Metazoa; phylum Chordata; class Aves; order Psittaciformes; family Psittacidae; genus Pezoporus; species Pezoporus flaviventris. The sequence goes on along the minus strand of NW_026893188.1, from coordinate 103,752 downwards.
GCTGCCCAGCAGCACAGTGAGTACAGCACGAATGTTTGGCTTCTGCTCCCACAGCAGAACAGCTAGGATTGAAAGCTGGTGCTGGACCTGTTCAGCACACAATCACCTTTACATTGGTGCCTCCATCGTTGCTTTCACTGCTCACTTTCATACAAGAAAAGCATTTGAATGGAATCAGTCCAGAGCCTGCTCTCGGCTGCGCAGCAACACAGTGAGCACAGAATGAACAGTGGCATCTGCTCCCACAGCAGAAGGACCAGCAGGGAAAGCTAGTGCTGGGCCTCTTCAGCACACAGTCAGCTTTGCCACGGTGTCACCATCATTACAGTCTCTCCTCGGTTTCATCCCTAAAAGTCCATTTGAATCCAAATCCTCAGGTGGTCACTCTTAGCTGCCCAGCAGCACAGTGAGTACAGCACGAACGTTTGGCCTCTGCTCCCACAGCAGAAGAGCCAGGACTGAAAGCTGGTGCTGGGCCTGTTCAGCACACAATCACCTTTACATTGGTGCCTCCATCGTTGCTTTCACTGCTCACTTTCATGCAGGAAAAGCATTTGAATGGAATCAGTCCAGAGCCTGCTCTCTGCTGGCAGCAACACAGTCAGCACAGAATGAACAGTGGCATCTGCTCCCACAGCAGAAGGACCAGCAGGGAAAGCTAGTGCTGGGCCTCTTCAGCACACAAGCAGCTTTGCAACGGTGTCACCATCATTGCACACTCCACGGTTTCATACCTAAAAGTCCATTTGAATCCAAATACTCAGGTGGTCTCTCTCAGCTGCCCAGCAGCACAGTGAGTACAGCACGAACGTTTGGCCTCTGCTCCCACAGCAGAAGAGCCAGGATTGAAAGCTGGTGCTGGACCTGTTCAGCACACAATCACCTTTACATTGGTGCCTCCATCGTTGCTTTCACAGCTCACTTTCATGCAGGAAAAGCATTTGAATGGAATCAGTCCAGAGCCTGCTCTCTGCTGGCAGCGCAGCAACACAGTCAGCACAGAATGAACAGTGGCATCTGCTCCCACAGCAGAAGGACCAGCAGGGAAAGCTAGTGCTGGGCCTCTTCAGCACACTAGCAGCTTTGCAACGGTGACAGCATCACTGCAGTCTCTCCTCGGTTTCATACCTAAAAGTCCATTTGAATCCAAATTCTCAGGTGGTGTCTCTCAGCTGCCCAGCAGCACAGTGAGTACAGCACGAACGTTGGGCCTCTGCTCCCACAGCAGAAGAGCCAGGATTGAAAGCTGGTGCTGGACCTGTTCAGCACACAATCACCTTTACATTGGTGCCTCCATCGTTGCTTTCACTGCTCACTTTCATACAGGAAAAGCATTTGAATGGAATCAGTCCAGAGCCTGCTCTCTTCTAGCAGCGCAGCAACACAGTCAGCACAGAATGAACAGTGGCATCTGCTCCCACAGCAGAAGGACCAGCAGGGAAAGCTAGTGCTGGGCCTCTTCAGCACACAAGCAGCTTTGCAATGGTGTCACCATCACTGCAGTCTCTCCTCGGTTTCATACCTAAAAGTCCATTTGAATCCAAATTCTCAGGTGGTCTCTCTCAGCTGCCCAGCAGCACAGTGAGTACAGCACGAACGTTTGGCCTCTGCTCCCACAGCAGACGAGCCAGGATTGAAAGCTGGTGCTGGACCTGTTCAGCACACAATCACCTTTACATTGGTGCCTCCATCGTTGCTTTCACTGCTCACTTTCATGCAGGAAAAGAATTTGAGTGGAATCAGTCCAGAGCCTGCTCTCTGCTGGCAGCGCAGCAACACATTCAGCACAGAATGAACAGTGGCATCTGCTCCCACGGCAGAAGGACCAGCAGGGAAAGCTAGTGCTAGGACTCTTCAGCACACAAGCAGCTTTGCAACGGTGTCACCATCATTGCAGTCTCTCCTCGGTTTCATACCTAAAAGTCCATTTGAATCCAAATTCTCAGGTGGTCTCTCTCAGCGGCCCAGCAGCACAGTGAGTACAGCAGGAACGTTTGGCCTCTGCTCCCACAGCAGAAGAGCCAGGATTGAAAGCTGGTGCTGGGCCTGTTCAGCACACAATCACCTTTACATTGGTGCCTCCATCGTTGCTTTCACTGCTCACTTTCATGCAGGAAAAGCATTTGAATGGAATCAGTCCAGAGCCTGCTCTCTTCTAGCAGCGCAGCAACACAGTCAGCACAGAATGAACAGTGGCATCTGCTCACACAGCAGAAGGACCAGCAGGGAAAGCTAGTGCTGGGCTTCTTCAGCAGACAAGCAGCTTTGCAACGGTGACAGCATCACTGCAGTCTCTCCTCGGTTTCATACCTAAAAGTCCATTTGAATCCAAATTCTCAGGTGGTCTCTCTCAGCTGCCCAGCAGCACAGTGAGTACAGCACGAACGTTGGGCCTCTGCTCCCACAGCAGAAGAGCCAGGATTGAAAGCTGGTGCTGGACCTGTTCAGCACACAATCACCTTTACATTGGTGCCTCCATCGTTGCTTTCACTGCTCACTTTCATACAGGAAAAGCATTTGAATGGAATCAGTCCAGAGCCTGCTCTCTTCTAGCAGCGCAGCAACACAGTCAGCACAGAATGAACAGTGGCATCTGCTCCCACAGCAGAAGGACCAGCAGGGAAAGCTAGTGCTCCGCCTCTTCAGCACACAGGCAGCTTTGCAACGGTGTCACCATCATTGCAGTCTCTCCTCGGTTTCATACCTAAAAGTCCATTTGAATACAAATTCTCGGGTGGTCGCCCTCAGCTGCCCGGCAGCTCAGTGAGTATAGCTCGAACGTTTGGCCTCTGCTGCCACAGCAGTATAGCCAGGATTGAAAGCTGGTGCTGGGCCTGTTCAGCACACAATCACCTTTTCATCCGTGCCTCCATCATTGCTTTCACTGCTCACTTTCATACAGGAAAAGCATTTGAATGCAATCAATCCAGAATCTGCGCTCCCCTGCGGGGCAACACAGTCAGCACAGAATGAACCTTTGGCATCTGCTCTCACAGCAGAAGGGCCAGTAGGGAAAGCTGGTGCTTGGCCTCTTCAGCACCCAGTCAGCATTTTAACGGTGTCACCATCACTGCAGTCTCTCTTCGGTTTCATAGCTGAAGAATACCTGAATATGCATTGAAATTTTAGGTTGTGAAATACAAGAGTAGGTTCTCTGTGTACATTGGGCATTGAAACACTAAGTTGAAATATTAATTTCTGAAATAAACAAACTGTCCATTGAAATGCTCAGTTTAATATGGAAACGCTGAGTTCTGCTCTGAAATACTCAATTCTACATTCAAACGCTAAATTCAGCATTCAAATGCTAAAATCTGCATTGAAATGCTATGTCCTGCTTTGAAATGTTCCACTCCCCAGTGAAACGCTAAGTTCTCCATTGAAACGATACATTCTCCAATTAGACACAAGGTTCTCCAATCACAGACCTGGATCATCTATTAGATACCAAGTTCTCTTTTGAGACAGTACATTCTCCAATTAGACGCTAATTTCTAAAACTTTTAAGTTCTAAAAGCATCCAAGCTCTAAAAACATGTTAAATTGACAACCCACATTCAATGGCAAGAGAAAAGCCCAAATGCAAGAATTGCCCACACATGCTTGCACGAGTCTATATATGCTCAGATACATACAGAATGCATTCCCCTGCCACCGGCATCACGGGCCCAAAACCTGCCTCTGCTCTTCCCTACTGACACGTACCCCTGCCTTGATGAGAATAAATACATAGGCACCCCTGTCCCAGGAACATCCTGCACATCAAAACTCTGTCCGTGCAGCAAACATTGCTGAAACATAGGCATTGACAAATGGCGCCACGCAGACCGGCTGGGACTGGGAAAAAAATTCCCTGGCCGGAGAGGGAGAAAAACAATATCCACCATCTGCGATTTTTTGTTTCTAAATATCTGAAAATCCAAAAAGGAAAAGACATTTTAAATCGACAGTCCACCTCACACGCATACACACAAGCCCTAAATCGACAACAACCCACAAACTAACATTGACATGCATTCTAAAACTCATACCATGATTTTGATACTAAGATCAGCATTCTAAGTCATACTTTCTAAGACAGACATGCACCCTAAGACTAACACCAGAAGTCTAAGATGAACACCAACATTCTGAGATTAGGACATGGATTTTAAGACTAAGAGCAGCATTTTAGCACTAAGACTTTCGTTTTAAGACTAACACCAGAATTCTAGGACTAAGACATTCATTTTAAGTTGAACAGCAACTTTCCAAGACTAGCAGTGCCATTCTATCCCTAACACCAGCATTCTAAGGGCAATATCATTAACATTTACCTTACATGAACTTAATTAGTAGCATCATACATTTCATTTAAATGCATTTACATACATAAATGACACAGTTCACTTTTTACAGTTCATCCTTAGAAAACCAGCAAGGCTTTACTACTTACACAAAATGCTCGACAGGTAGCATGCTTTGTCAGATAGCCATCAGATGTCCTTATACACACAGCAATGCAGCCTTCCATTTGACATGGATAGGTTTCCTGTCTCCATCTGAAATCTTCTACATGTTGCAAGCAGCCATCCAGAACAGATGGAGCTCCTCTGGAATCTACAGGTTCTCAACATAATAACCTGCAAACAGAAACACATTTCTATCAATATCATTACAATATGACCTCTAAACATCCTCCCCTCCATTTATTTACCCATATGTCTGTAAAGCTATATATTTGCACCCAACCGACAGCACTCACTGCACCAAAACATAGTTCACCGCCACCTACACCCATATATGAAACTTGAAGGCTGCCACACCAACTGTGATATGTTCTTTCCTAATACAAAACAACACACCACACCTCCCGCCCCCCCAGCCTGGATTCAGGAATTCTCAGCAACTAAATTCCCTGAAGCCTCAAAATTACCCTACCTGAAAACACCGTATGTGCACCGACCCCTGCTCAACCATAGGTGGTGACGAACATCACCTTGGTGACTGGCTGGAAGCACTAAAAAAAGCCTAAATGGGGGAGGAAAAGAAAAAAAAGCCCATGTCTGCTATTTTAGTTTCTAAACATCTAAAGACCTGAAAAGAAAAAATATTTAAAATCGACAAGCCATGTCCCATGCACACACACAAGCCCTAAGTATAGAACCACCCTCACACGCTTCCACGTATCTACGTCCGGTCACTCGCTTGGCAAATGCAGCAGCCTGATGCCTTTCACACAGGCTCAAACTATACCTCCACTAGTCCCCGACAAGAACACCTCTGCATTGCTAGAATAAATTTGCGGGAAACATATTCCCAGGAACTTAGTAAGAAACCTGGCTGCCAAAACTATGTCGCTGCAAAGACCGTTGCTCAAAGATAAGCCATGAGAAATGCTGTCCGCCATAGAAATGATTAAAGGTACAAAACTATACTGTAATTATAAAATACCACCACAGATGTTCAAAAGTTGAAAAATTCCAGGTGACAAAAAAACAGACAAAAATATAGAACTGTCAACAAGCTTAAGAGTACCAAAAAGTTTTCAAATATCGCAAGATAAGCAATACCAAACACTACTACTACACGCATTGAATACATTTTACTCAATTCTAACCTATCTCAAACACATACAAACCCCTTACCTCCTCACAGCCCTCCCCACTTGGCCCCTTCACCTCTCCCGAGTTACCTGCGGCACCTGAAACATAAAGGCAAACAGACAAACCCTGAGAGAGTGTTCAAAGTCACACCCTCCCCTCCGGAAGCCCCCGCTCCCTCTCCCGTCGCTCTGCTACTCCTCCGCTGGCCTTTGCTACGCTTCCCTCCTCTTCCTTGAGCCCACGCACCGCCTGCAGAACACAACAGGAAGAGCTGGTTTTCATTTCACAAAAGCTTCAAGACGCTCACTCACTCAGTCACTCGCTGCTGCAGTCTGCTAAGCGGAACTCACCGAGTGCAGGACAGCTCTGGAGCACCCAGCTCCGCTTCGCTCCTCGCTCCGCACCTACCGATTTAAAAACACACAGCCAGGCATAAGATAAGCACCCCCAGGAGAATCAACTGGAACTGGCTGCTGACACCACAAAGTGACTCACTTGGTACCCTCACTCAGCTCAACCCTCCTCCATCAGCCTCTCACACGGGGCTAACCACCAAGCCATCTGCGAGAACAACCGGGCCTTCTTCACAGCAACGCCAAGCAAAAGCTTATTCTGCCCCTAAGTCTCAGCCCAAGATCACGCCGACCCGCAGGTTTGACAGGCATACACAGACTCATATTCAGACAATCTCAACACAGACCCTCACACCCTCTGGCTCACACACTCACTCGACATAGACTATCACGCCCACTCCCAAGCAGACTCCCTGGCCCCGACTCATTAACTACAAGCTTATTCTCAGAGCTCTCCTGTCCATTCACACAGCTCATCAAGAGGAGAGAACTACACTGTCAATATAAAACCCCAACACCTACCTTCCACAGTTCAAGAATTCCAGCTGACAGAAAAGCAGAGACAAGCAGAAAACTCACAGCTAGCTTATTAATACAGAAAACTATACAGATAGCAAAGCATGCTTCTCATGGTTCCTTATCTTACCAACCCCAAGGACCCCGGGAAGACCATCGGCAAACCAGCTCCGACAATCATCATGGCAGTGCCAGGTGGCAGGCCCAACCTTAGCGGGCGTCCCCGCGCAGGCAACCTTCACCTGCCTGGGATGAGCTTCTGCCTCCCTCACACAGCATGAGGCTCGGGCTTTCATACTCACAAAAACGCACGCTCATTGCTACGCAGGGGGCCAGCCCGCGTCCCAAGAAGCGGCCAACCGTATCTAGGAAGGTCTCCCAGGGTCAGGACTTCTCCAGGCAGTTCTAAAGCGCAACTCTCTGTTTAGGAACCAAAGCTTGAATTTTTGGGGAGCAGCCAAAGCAGAACACTTCAAGAAGGAGCCAAAGAGGACAAACAGTACTTTCTATCTTTGTGTGTTTCACCAAGGACCGTTACCTATAGTCCCTGACACGACACCCCAGACTTGAGCGCCACAAACGGCACCTTTTCATCCTGGCATTTAACTCTCAGGCACTACCTATGGTAAAACTGACCATTCCCCTCCCAGGCACCTCCAAGCATCTTCTCAGACATTCTGCTTCACATACTACATTGGAATGCTACATCTCAAATCCTTCCTGCCATTCTGACATTGTCCCCCACCCCTTCGCTTCTTAAAGGAGTCACTCTACGTCCATAGTGCCATGGGTCTCGAGGCAGCCTCCCTGCTCACAACTCCCACGGCAGACACCAGCCATGTTTCAGCCACTGCCAAGTTCCTCTTCATCATCTGCCAGAAACAAAGAAATAAAGGGTAACATGCTGTGCAGGCCGTCATCTCCACCACCCCAGCCATTGATGCCAGCCTCTTCTGTAGCTCTACTTTGCCTTCTTAGTATTATGTTCACCTTCTACTAATCTACTGCAAAATACGATGCTGGGCTTCTCCTCCCCTGCAGGACCTAGGAGTACAATAGGGAGAATCGACCATGGTGCTTGCAAAGAGTGACGGACCCCCAAAACCACTATTGTTACCTCTCTGCCTCACCTCAAACACTCATCTGACTTCAGAGATAGAAGGGAGGACCTGCAATAACAAACATAAGTACTGAACCCTTTGCCATGTTATTCTCAGCTCTGAGGCACCACTCACACAAACAAGCCTTCTACCTTCTCCCAGCCCTCCGCAGTTGGCAGCTTGACCTCTCTCGAGTTACTTGTGGCACCTAAAAACAAAATTGAAACAAGCACACACAGAGAGAAAAATAGAAGCTGCAGCCGACCCTGAAATAAGTTATTACTTGGGTGTTTCAAGCACAGCTCACCTTGACTGAGTCCTCTGAATGTTAGTTTTCAGCTAGACAGTGAGAGTGAGTTTGAGCCAGGGAGCCTTATCCAAGTAGTTTGAACCAGAACTTCTGTGATACAATCAGTAAGAGATTTATGTGGATGTATGAGCCAGTCAGTGTCAGACTGAGCCTAAGTGAGCGTGAGGCAAAATCTGAGCCAGAGAGTGTCTGTGCAATTTAAACGCGAGTATGAGTGTGAACCAGTCTGTGTGAGAAGGAACCTGCGTGGTCTCCGAGTCTTGAATGTGAGTTAAACCACAGAAAGAAAGTCAGAAAATGAAAGCTGGGGAGCAGCCAATGAACCTGAGGCAGGTAAAATAAGACCCAGCTGTGGATTGTTAGGGTGTTTTTATCCCAGCTGGGGGTTTGCCCCACCCCTAACTCAGGGCACTAAGGGAAGGGTTGTGGGGGACATCCTCACTCCATAACACAGTCAAGCTGTAGCAGCTCTACCCATGTAAGCTCATGCTGCAAAGTAACCCCCTGTCTTCCCCTCAGCCCCATGCTACACTTCAAACCCCTTCCTGCCCTCCTGACCTTGTCTCTCACTCTCCAGTCCCAAGCAGCAATCCTTCTACTTAACTTCCATAGTGCCATGGGTCTCATGGATGCTCAGGACACCCACATCAAAGTCTTGGAATCTTGCCTCAGCTACCAAGTTCCTCTGTCTAACCTGCAACAAACAAAGGAACCAACAGGAACACCCTGTGCTGGCCATCATCATCACCACCACCCCACCCACCAATACTGACCTAGTCTGTAACAGCCCTCTTCTTCCTTCAAAGCTCCTCAACATTATGTTTTCCTGTTCCAATCCCATAGTAGAGTCCAACACTGAGCCTCTCCTTCTCTCCAGGTCCTAGGAGTACAATAGAAACAAATGACCACAGTGCTTAGAAAAAGTGCCCAACCTGACAACCCTTCTCCTTGCCTCCCTGACTCAGCTCAAGCACTCATCTGACTCCAATGGAAGAAGGCAGGCCCTGCAACACCAAATACAAATATTGAACCCCTTTGCCATGCTCTTCTCAAATCTAAATCACCTAACACACCCAGACAGCCCCCTTACCTTCTCACAGCCCTCCTCAGTTTGCAGCTTCACCTCTCTGGAGTTATCTGCAACACCTACAAAAGAAATGGAAACAAGGACACACAAAGAAATATAGAAGCTGCACCCTTGCCTCAGCAACTATCATTTCTCTCTCCTGTCATTTCACTACTCATCCACTAAACTTCAAAGGTTTTCCATCCCTTTATTCTAACATGTACACCCCTTAGAAAACACTAACAAGAAGTAAAAAATACAGTTTTATGAAAATGACAAGACCATGAAATAAGTTGTTACTTGGGTGTTCTAAGCATGGCTGACCCTGGCTAAATAACCTCAATGTCTTTTTTCGCTTAAAGTGTGAAAGCAAGTCTGAGCCAGGGAGTCTGTGTTAGTCTCAATGTATGACTTGTATGGATGTGTGAGTCAGTGAATGCCAGCTTGAGCCCAAGTCTCAGCTGGAGTGTCTGTGCAATTTAAATACATGAGACTGAACCAGCCTGTGTGGAAAGAAACCCATGTGAGTCTGAGCCCCAAAAAGCTTTTTGTCTGAGACAAAAAAAACCTATGTGGTCTGAAACCAAATATAATTCAAAATCTAACAGAATAAAAGTGAAGCTATGTAGTTTGCAAATTCTGAATGCAAATTTAAAGAAAAAAAATTAAGCCCAAAAAGTTCAAACCACAAAGCGACCAAGAAACAAAACCCAGATTAAAAAGATCCAGCTGTACCTTGTCAGGCTGTTTTTATCCTAGCTGGTAATTTGCCCCACCCCTGAGCCAGGGAATTGAGGGAGGGGTTCTGGGTAGGGCCTGGGGTATATAAGGCACAGCTTTGACTCAAAGGGGCTTTTTTAAAGCTGGGCTCTTGCTATGGTAAGGTTTCTGGGGTGTTTTGTGTTTTTAAAGTTTTCTGTTTTTTTGTAGTTTTTAACAATGTTTTTTTTTAAGTCTAAGTTTTAAGCTGTCAGAATATTTAGGTGTGTATGTGCCACTAAAGTCTTTTGTGCTGTGTTTTTTCTTTGAGATGTTATTGGTGGTACTAAGCTAAGTGTTTTTTTTTCTGTTGTTTTCAGCTACAGAAATAATCGCAGAAGTTTGTTTTGGTTTATGTTCTCATTAATGGTAGATTGTTTCTGTGCTTTTTTGCATGTTGTGGTTACTGAATAAATATACAGGTTACGTGACTAAGGGCTTTTATAAGAGTGCTTTTGGGTCTGTGGTATTATAAAAGCTAAGTTCAATGCTTAGGTTTACAGAACACTAAAAGGGAATATTATTATTGTTTTGCGATGAGGCTCTTAAAGAAATGGTGGTATTTGGTAGAGAAAGGTCTAAGAATGGTTTATAGTCAGCTCTTTCATTATGTTAAAAGTCTAAAGCATAGGAGAGGCTGGTTCTTCACAGTCTGCATGTAGTTAAGATTTCAGAGTATTTCTCTTTATTTGTTTGCTTTTAAAATCTTATATGGCTACAATGTTGTTTTTATTTTTTCCTGTTGTTATGGCAGATGAGAGAAATGATTTGGGTGGATGCTGTAAACACTCAGGTGTCTAGTATGGGACCCCTGAGCAGTAAGTATTATTTGAGACTTAGGTTGTTATAAAATCTAAGCAGAAACACTACTTTTTGGCAGAAGAGGGATGGGGAACAGCATCAGAATAGCAAGAATAGGTCAGAAATGTGCCATAAAGATGACAAAAATGAAATGGGATTTTTTATAGCACCATCTCATAGTGGGCAGGGTAGTACAGCTTGACAGTTTCAATGACTGCATTTGATTGTGATCTGTGTTGTCACTTCCACATCACTACTAAAACTAAACATGGTAAGCCTGTTGTTTGGACTTGTTCTTCATATTCTGATTGATTACATTGGCTATTTAAAAGTGGGCTATGTGTTTCTTTTCTGTACTTACAAGAGTTCAGAAAAGAACAGATTTTGCCTCAGACAACTCAGCAATTGTCTTCTGGGGCACTGCTCCAGGTTCCTTTTCCGGGTGTGAAAAGGTGAGGGTTTGTTTTAGAGTGCGGTGACTCAGTGTTCAGAAGAACACAGCAAAGGACTTCAGTTTTGTGTTAGATATTGCAGGTCTTGCCCTGGATATTTGGAATCAGATAAATGCTTGTGGTGAGTCAGGGAGGTAAGGAGAAGGATTGTGGGCTCGGTGACTTTTGCAAGAACCGTGGCCATTGGGTTTTTTTGCTCTTGTAGGGCATGGAGAGCAGGAGACGCTTGGAATCAGACTGTGGAATGGCTTTGGGACAGGCGAGGCCAGTGTTGAGGAGCTTTGGAGGAGCCCGAGGGTTGGTAAGGAACAGGCCGGGCGGGATGTCTGGGGGGGGGTGGAGATGAGGGCCACCACAAGCTGTTCCCTGTTTTTGGTTTGTTTCTGGCAGATGACGAAGAGGAACTTGTCAAGGTCTGCAGCATGGCTGGCGTCTGCCGTGGGAGTTGTGAGCAGTGAGGTTGCCTCGAGACGCGTGGGACTATGCACGCTAAGTAGAGGGACTCTTTTGCGAGGCGAGGGGCTGGGGCACAGTGTCAGAATGGCAGGAAGGGCTTTGAGACGTAGCCTTCCCGTGTACTATGCGAAGCAGAATGTCTGAGACGACGCTTGGGAGGTGCCTGGGAGGGGAATGGTCAGCTTCAGCGTAGATAGTGCCTGGGAGTTAAATGCCCGGATGAGAAGGTGCCGTTAGTGGGGCTTGAGTCTGGGGTGTCGTGTCAGGGGCAGTAGGTAACGGTCCTTGGTGAAGCAGGCAAGGGTGGGAAAGTAGTGTTTGTTGCCTTTGGCTCCTCGCAGAGAGTTGCGCTGTGGCTGCTTCAGGCGAAGTCCAGCTTTGGTTCCTAGCCAGAGAGTTGTGCTTTAGAAGTGCCTGGAGAAGTCCTGACCCTGGGAGACCTTCCTAGATACGGTTGGCCGCTTCTTGGGACGCGGGCTGGCCCCCTGCGTAGCAATGAGCGTGCGTTTTTGTGAGTATGAAAGCCCGAGCCTCATGCTGTGTGAGGGAGGCAGAAGCTCATCCCAGGCAGGTGAAGGTTGCCTGCGCGGGGACGCCCGCTAAGATTGGGCCTGCCACCTGGCACTGCCATGACGATTGTCGGAGCTGGTTTGCCGATGGTCTTCCCGGGGTCCTTGGGGTTGGTAAGATAAGGAACCATGAGAAGCATGCTTTGCTATCTGTATAGTTTTCTGTATTAATAAGCTAGCTGTGAGTTTTCTGCTTGTCTCTGCTTTTCTGTCAGCTGGAATTCTTGAACTGTGGAAGGTAGGTGTTGGGGTTTTATATTGACAGTGTAGTTCTCTCCTCTTGATGAGCTGTGTGAATGGACAGGAGAGCTCTGAGAATAAGCTTGTAGTTAATGAGTCGGGGCCAGGGAGTCTGCTTGGGAGTGGGCGTGATAGTCTATGTCGAGTGAGTGTGTGAGCCAGAGGGTGTGAGGGTCTGTGTTGAGATTGTCTGAATATGAGTCTGTGTATGCCTGTCAAACCTGCGGGTCGGCGTGATCTTGGGCTGAGACTTAGAGGCAGAATAAGCTTTTGCTTGGCGTTGCTGTGAAGAAGGCCCGGTTGTTCTCGCAGATGGCTTGGTGGTTAGCCCCGTGTGAGAGGCTGATGGAGGAGGGTTGAGCTGAGTGAGGGTACCAAGTGAGTCACTTTGTGGTGTCAGCAGCCAGTTCCAGTTGATTCTCCTGGGGGTGCTTATCTTATGCCTGGCTGTGTGTTTTTAAATCGGTAGGTGCGGAGCGAGGAGCGAAGGGGAGCTGGGTGCTCCAGAGCTGTCCTGCACTCGGTGAGTTCCGCTTAGCAGACTGCAGCAGCGAGTGCGTGAGTGTCTTGAAATTTTTGTGAAATGAAAACCAGCTCTTCCTGTTGTGTTCTGCAGGCGGTGCGCGGGCTCAAAGCAGAGGAGGGAAGCGTAGCAAAGGCCAGCGGAGGAGTAGCAGAGCGAAGGGAGAGGGAGCGGGGGCTTCCGGAGGGGAGGGTGTGACTTTGAACCCTCTCTCAGGGTTTGTCTGTTTGCCTTTGTGTTTCACGTGCCACAGGTAACTCGGGAGAGGTGAAGGGGCCAAGTGGGGAGGGCTGTGAGGAGGTAAGGGGTTTGTGTGCGTGTGCGGTAGCTTAGAATTGAGAAGAAGGTGTTCAGTGCTTTTAGTATTTGTGTTTGGTACTGCAGGTCTTGCCCTGGACCTCTGGAGTCGGCTGAGAGCTTGTGGTGAGTCAGGGAGGTAAGGAGAAGGATTGCGGGCTCGGTGACTTTTGCAAGAACCGTGGCCATTGGATTTTTTTTGCTCTTGTAGGGCATGGAGAGCAGGAGACGCTTGGAATCAGACTGTGGAATGGCTTTGGGACAGGCGAGGCCAGTGTTGAGGAGCTTTGGAGGAGCCCGAGGGTTGGTAAGGAACAGGCCGGGCGGGATGTCTGGGGGGGGGGGGTGGAGATGAGGGCCACCACAAGCTGTTCCCTGTTTTTGGTTTGTTTCTGGCAGATGACGAAGAGGAACTTGTCAAGGTCTGCAGCATGGCTGGCGTCTGCCGTGGGAGTTGTGAGCAGTGAGGTTGCCTCGAGACGCGTGGGACTATGCACGCTAAGTAGAGGGACTCTTTTGCGAGGCGAGGGGCTGGGGCACAGTGTCAGAATGGCAGGAAGGGCTTTGAGACGTAGCCTTCCCGTGTACTATGCGAAGCAGAATGTCTGAGACGACGCTTGGGAGGTGCCTGGGAGGGGAATGGTCAGTTTCAGCGTAGGTAGTGCCTGGGAGTCAAATGCCCGGATGAGAAGGTGCCGTTAGTGGGGCTTGAGTCTGGGGTGTCGTGTCAGGGGCAGTAGGTAACGGTCCTTGGTGAAGCAGGCAAGGGTGGGAAAGTAGTGTTTGTTGCCTTTGGCTCCTCGCAGAGAGTTGCGCTGTGGCTGCTTCAGGCGAAGTCCAGCTTTGGTTCCTAGCCAGAGAGTTGTGCTTTAGAAGTGCCTGGAGAAGTCCTGACCCTGGGAGACCTTCCTAGATACGGTTGGCCGCTTCTTGGGACGCGGGCTGGCCCCCTGCGTAGCAATGAGCGTGCGTTTTTGTGAGTATGAAAGCCCGAGCCTCATGCTGTGTGAGGGAGGCAGAAGCTCATCCCAGGCAGGTGAAGGTTGCCTGCGCGGGGACGCCCGCTAAGGTTGGGCCTGCCACCTGGCACTGCCATGACGATTGTCGGAGCTGGTTTGCCGATGGTCTTCCCGGGGTCCTTGGGGTTGGTAAGATAAGGAACCATGAGAAGCATGCTTTGCTATCTGTATAGTTTTCTGTATTAATAAGCTAGCTGTGAGTTTTCTGCTTGTCTCTGCTTTTCTGTCAGCTGGAATTCTTGAACTGTGGAAGGTAGGTGTTGGGGTTTTATATTGACAGTGTAGTTCTCTCCTCTTGATGAGCTGTGTGAATGGACAGGAGAGCTCTGAGAATAAGCTTGTAGTTAATGAGTCGGGGCCAGGGAGTCTGCTTGGGAGTGGGCGTGATAGTCTATGTCGAGTGAGTGTGTGAGCCAGAGGGTGTGAGGGTCTGTGTTGAGATTGTCTGAATATGAGTCTGTGTATGCCTGTCAAACCTGCGGGTCGGCGTGATCTTGGGCTGAGACTTAGAGGCAGAATAAGCTTTTGCTTGGCGTTGCTGTGAAGAAGGCCCGGTTGTTCTCGCAGATGGCTTGGTGGTTAGCCCCGTGTGAGAGGCTGATGGAGGAGGGTTGAGCTGAGTGAGGGTACCAAGTGAGTCACTTTGTGGTGTCAGCAGCCAGTTCCAGTTGATTCTCCTGGGGGTGCTTATCTTATGCCTGGCTGTGTGTTTTTAAATCGGTAGGTGCGGAGCGAGGAGCGAAGGGGAGCTGGGTGCTCCAGAGCTGTCCTGCACTCGGTGAGTTCCGCTTAGCAGACTGCAGCAGCGAGTGCGTGAGTGTCTTGAAATTTTTGTGAAATGAAAACCAGCTCTTCCTGTTGTGTTCTGCAGGCGGTGCGCGGGCTCAAAGCAGAGGAGGGAAGCGTAGCAAAGGCCAGCGGAGGAGTAGCAGAGCGAAGGGAGAGGGAGCGGGGGCTTCCGGAGGGGAGGGTGTGACTTTGAACCCTCTCTCAGGGTTTGTCTGTTTGCCTTTGTGTTTCACGTGCCACAGGTAACTCGGGAGAGGTGAAGGGGCCAAGTGGGGAGGGCTGTGAGGAGGTAAGGGGTTTGTGTGCGTGTGCGGTAGCTTAGAATTGAGAAGAAGGTGTTCAGTGCTTTTAGTATTTGTGTTTGGTACTGCAGGTCTTGCCCTGGACCTCTGGAGTCGGCTGAGAGCTTGTGGTGAGTCAGGGAGGTAAGGAGAAGGATTGCGGGCTCGGTGACTTTTGCAAGAACCGTGGCCATTGGATTTTTTTTGCTCTTGTAGGGCATGGAGAGCAGGAGACGCTTGGAATCAGACTGTGGAATGGCTTTGGGACAGGCGAGGCCAGTGTTGAGGAGCTTTGGAGGAGTCCGAGGGTTGGTAAGGAACAGGCTGGGCGGGATGTCTGGGGGGGGGGGGTGGAGATGAGGGCCACCACAAGCTGTTCCCTGTTTTTGGTTTGTTTCTGGCAGATGACGAAGAGGAACTTGTCAAGGTCTGCAGCATGGCTGGCGTCTGCCGTGGGAGTTGTGAGCAGTGAGGTTGCCTCGAGACGCGTGGGACTATGCACGCTAAGTAGAGGGACTCTTTTGCGAGGCGAGGGGCTGGGGCACAGTGTCAGAATGGCAGGAAGGGCTTTGAGACGTAGCCTTCCCGTGTACTATGCGAAGCAGAATGTCTGAGACGACGCTTGGGAGGTGCCTGGGAGGGGAATGGTCAGTTTCAGCGTAGGTAGTGCCTGGGAGTCAAATGCCCGGATGAGAAGGTGCCGTTAGTGGGGCTTGAGTCTGGGGTGTCGTGTCAGGGGCAGTAGGTAACGGTCCTTGGTGAAGCAGGCAAGGGTGGGAAAGTAGTGTTTGTTGCCTTTGGCTCCTCGCAGAGAGTTGCGCTGTGGCTGCTTCAGGCGAAGTCCAGCTTTGGTTCCTAGCCAGAGAGTTGTGCTTTAGAAGTGCCTGGAGAAGTCCTGACCCTGGGAGACCTTCCTAGATACGGTTGGCCGCTTCTTGGGACGCGGGCTGGCCCCCTGCGTAGCAATGAGCGTGCGTTTTTGTGAGTATGAAAGCCCGAGCCTCATGCTGTGTGAGGGAGGCAGAAGCTCATCCCAGGCAGGTGAAGGTTGCCTGCGCGGGGACGCCCGCTAAGGTTGGGCCTGCCACCTGGCACTGCCATGACGATTGTCGGAGCTGGTTTGCCGATGGTCTTCCCGGGGTCCTTGGGGTTGGTAAGATAAGGAACCATGAGAAGCATGCTTTGCTATCTGTATAGTTTTCTGTATTAATAAGCTAGCTGTGAGTTTTCTGCTTGTCTCTGCTTTTCTGTCAGCTGGAATTCTTGAACTGTGGAAGGTAGGTGTTGGGGTTTTATATTGACAGTGTAGTTCTCTCCTCTTGATGAGCTGTGTGAATGGACAGGAGAGCTCTGAGAATAAGCTTGTAGTTAATGAGTCGGGGCCAGGGAGTCTGCTTGGGAGTGGGCGTGATAGTCTATGTCGAGTGAGTGTGTGAGCCAGAGGGTGTGAGGGTCTGTGTTGAGATTGTCTGAATATGAGTCTGTGTATGCCTGTCAAACCTGCGGGTCGGCGTGATCTTGGGCTGAGACTTAGAGGCAGAATAAGCTTTTGCTTGGCGTTGCTGTGAAGAAGGCCCGGTTGTTCTCGCAGATGGCTTGGTGGTTAGCCCCGTGTGAGAGGCTGATGGAGGAGGGTTGAGCTGAGTGAGGGTACCAAGTGAGTCACTTTGTGGTGTCAGCAGCCAGTTCCAGTTGATTCTCCTGGGGGTGCTTATCTTATGCCTGGCTGTGTGTTTTTAAATCGGTAGGTGCGGAGCGAGGAGCGAAGGGGAGCTGGGTGCTCCAGAGCTGTCCTGCACTCGGTGAGTTCCGCTTAGCAGACTGCAGCAGCGAGTGCGTGAGTGTCTTGAAATTTTTGTGAAATGAAAACCAGCTCTTCCTGTTGTGTTCTGCAGGCGGTGCGCGGGCTCAAAGCAGAGGAGGGAAGCGTAGCAAAGGCCAGCGGAGGAGTAGCAGAGCGAAGGGAGAGGGAGCGGGGGCTTCCGGAGGGGAGGGTGTGACTTTGAACCCTCTCTCAGGGTTTGTCTGTTTGCCTTTGTGTTTCACGTGCCACAGGTAACTCGGGAGAGGTGAAGGGGCCAAGTGGGGAGGGCTGTGAGGAGGTAAGGGGTTTGTGTGCGTGTGCGGTAGCTTAGAATTGAGAAGAAGGTGTTCAGTGCTTTTAGTATTTGTGTTTGGTACTGCAGGTCTTGCCCTGGACCTCTGGAGTCGGCTGAGAGCTTGTGGTGAGTCAGGGAGGTAAGGAGAAGGATTGCGGGCTCGGTGACTTTTGCAAGAACCGTGGCCATTGGATTTTTTTTGCTCTTGTAGGGCATGGAGAGCAGGAGACGCTTGGAATCAGACTGTGGAATGGCTTTGGGACAGGCGAGGCCAGTGTTGAGGAGCTTTGGAGGAGCCCGAGGGTTGGTAAGGAACAGGCCGGGCGGGATGTCTGGGGGGGGGGGTGGAGATGAGGGCCACCACAAGCTGTTCCCTGTTTTTGGTTTGTTTCTGGCAGATGACGAAGAGGAACTTGTCAAGGTCTGCAGCATGGCTGGCGTCTGCCGTGGGAGTTGTGAGCAGTGAGGTTGCCTCGAGACGCGTGGGACTATGCACGCTAAGTAGAGGGACTCTTTTGCGAGGCGAGGGGCTGGGGCACAGTGTCAGAATGGCAGGAAGGGCTTTGAGACGTAGCCTTCCCGTGTACTATGCGAAGCAGAATGTCTGAGACGACGCTTGGGAGGTGCCTGGGAGGGGAATGGTCAGTTTCAGCGTAGGTAGTGCCTGGGAGTTAAATGCCCGGATGAGAAGGTGCCGTTAGTGGGGCTTGAGTCTGGGGTGTCGTGTCAGGGGCAGTAGGTAACGGTCCTTGGTGAAGCAGGCAAGGGTGGGAAAGTAGTGTTTGTTGCCTTTGGCTCCTCGCAGAGAGTTGCGCTGTGGCTGCTTCAGGCGAAGTCCAGCTTTGGTTCCTAGCCAGAGAGTTGTGCTTTAGAAGTGCCTGGAGAAGTCCTGACCCTGGGAGACCTTCCTAGATACGGTTGGCCGCTTCTTGGGACGCGGGCTGGCCCCCTGCGTAGCAATGAGCGTGCGTTTTTGTGAGTATGAAAGCCCGAGCCTCATGCTGTGTGAGGGAGGCAGAAGCTCATCCCAGGCAGGTGAAGGTTGCCTGCGCGGGGACGCCCGCTAAGGTTGGGCCTGCCACCTGGCACTGCCATGACGATTGTCGGAGCTGGTTTGCCGATGGTCTTCCCGGGGTCCTTGGGGTTGGTAAGATAAGGAACCATGAGAAGCATGCTTTGCTATCTGTATAGTTTTCTGTATTAATAAGCTAGCTGTGAGTTTTCTGCTTGTCTCTGCTTTTCTGTCAGCTGGAATTCTTGAACTGTGGAAGGTAGGTGTTGGGGTTTTATATTGACAGTGTAGTTCTCTCCTCTTGATGAGCTGTGTGAATGGACAGGAGAGCTCTGAGAATAAGCTTGTAGTTAATGAGTCGGGGCCAGGGAGTCTGCTTGGGAGTGGGCGTGATAGTCTATGTCGAGTGAGTGTGTGAGCCAGAGGGTGTGAGGGTCTGTGTTGAGATTGTCTGAATATGAGTCTGTGTATGCCTGTCAAACCTGCGGGTCGGCGTGATCTTGGGCTGAGACTTAGAGGCAGAATAAGCTTTTGCTTGGCGTTGCTGTGAAGAAGGCCCGGTTGTTCTCGCAGATGGCTTGGTGGTTAGCCCCGTGTGAGAAGCTGATGGAGGAGGGTTGAGCTGAGTGAGGGTACCAAGTGAGTCACTTTGTGGTGTCAGCAGCCAGTTCCAGTTGATTCTCCTGGGGGTGCTTATCTTATGCCTGGCTGTGTGTTTTTAAATCGGTAGGTGCGGAGCGAGGAGCGAAGGGGAGCTGGGTGCTCCAGAGCTGTCCTGCACTCGGTGAGTTCCGCTTAGCAGACTGCAGCAGCGAGTGCGTGAGTGTCTTGAAATTTTTGTGAAATGAAAACCAGCTCTTCCTGTTGTGTTCTGCAGGCGGTGCGCGGGCTCAAAGCAGAGGAGGGAAGCGTAGCAAAGGCCAGCGGAGGAGTAGCAGAGCGAAGGGAGAGGGAGCGGGGGCTTCCGGAGGGGAGGGTGTGACTTGGAACCCTCTCTCAGGGTTTGTCTGTTTGCCTTTGTGTTTCACGTGCCACAGGTAACTCGGGAGAGGTGAAGGGGCCAAGTGGGGAGGGCTGTGAGGAGGTAAGGGGTTTGTGTGCGTGTGCGGTAGCTTAGAATTGAGAAGAAGGTGTTCAGTGCTTTTAGTATTTGTGTTTGGTACTGCAGGTCTTGCCCTGGACCTCTGGAGTCGGCTGAGAGCTTGTGGTGAGTCAGGGAGGTAAGGAGAAGGATTGCGGGCTCGGTGACTTTTGCAAGAACCGTGGCCATTGGATTTTTTTTGCTCTTGTAGGGCATGGAGAGCAGGAGACGCTTGGAATCAGACTGTGGAATGGCTTTGGGACAGGCGAGGCCAGTGTTGAGGAGCTTTGGAGGAGCCCGAGGGTTGGTAAGGAACAGGCCGGGCGGGATGTCTGGGGGGGGGGGTGGAGATGAGGGCCACCACAAGCTGTTCCCTGTTTTTGGTTTGTTTCTGGCAGATGACGAAGAGGAACTTGTCAAGGTCTGCAGCATGGCTGGCGTCTGCCGTGGGAGTTGTGAGCAGTGAGGTTGCCTCGAGACGCGTGGGACTATGCACGCTAAGTAGAGGGACTCTTTTGCGAGGCGAGGGGCTGGGGCACAGTGTCAGAATGGCAGGAAGGGCTTTGAGACGTAGCCTTCCCGTGTACTATGCGAAGCAGAATGTCTGAGACGACGCTTGGGAGGTGCCTGGGAGGGGAATGGTCAGTTTCAGCGTAGGTAGTGCCTGGGAGTTAAATGCCCGGATGAGAAGGTGCCGTTAGTGGGGCTTGAGTCTGGGGTGTCGTGTCAGGGGCAGTAGGTAACGGTCCTTGGTGAAGCAGGCAAGGGTGGGAAAGTAGTGTTTGTTGCCTTTGGCTCCTCGCAGAGAGTTGCGCTGTGGCTGCTTCAGGCGAAGTCCAGCTTTGGTTCCTAGCCAGAGAGTTGTGCTTTAGAAGTGCCTGGAGAAGTCCTGACCCTGGGAGACCTTCCTAGATACGGTTGGCCGCTTCTTGGGACGCGGGCTGGCCCCCTGCGTAGCAATGAGCGTGCGTTTTTGTGAGTATGAAAGCCCGAGCCTCATGCTGTGTGAGGGAGGCAGAAGCTCATCCCAGGCAGGTGAAGGTTGCCTGCGCGGGGACGCCCGCTAAGGTTGGGCCTGCCACCTGGCACTGCCATGACGATTGTCGGAGCTGGTTTGCCGATGGTCTTCCCGGGGTCCTTGGGGTTGGTAAGATAAGGAACCATGAGAAGCATGCTTTGCTATCTGTATAGTTTTCTGTATTAATAAGCTAGCTGTGAGTTTTCTGCTTGTCTCTGCTTTTCTGTCAGCTGGAATTCTTGAACTGTGGAAGGTAGGTGTTGGGGTTTTATATTGACAGTGTAGTTCTCTCCTCTTGATGAGCTGTGTGAATGGACAGGAGAGCTCTGAGAATAAGCTTGTAGTTAATGAGTCGGGGCCAGGGAGTCTGCTTGGGAGTGGGCGTGATAGTCTATGTCGAGTGAGTGTGTGAGCCAGAGGGTGTGAGGGTCTGTGTTGAGATTGTCTGAATATGAGTCTGTGTATGCCTGTCAAACCTGCGGGTCGGCGTGATCTTGGGCTGAGACTTAGAGGCAGAATAAGCTTTTGCTTGGCGTTGCTGTGAAGAAGGCCCGGTTGTTCTCGCAGATGGCTTGGTGGTTAGCCCTGTGTGAGAGGCTGATGGAGGAGGGTTGAGCTGAGTGAGGGTACCAAGTGAGTCACTTTGTGGTGTCAGCAGCCAGTTCCAGTTGATTCTCCTGGGGGTGCTTATCTTATGCCTGGCTGTGTGTTTTTAAATCGGTAGGTGCGGAGCGAGGAGCGAAGGGGAGCTGGGTGCTCCAGAGCTGTCCTGCACTCGATGAGTTCCGCTTAGCAGACTGCAGCAGCGAGTGCGTGAGTGTCTTGAAATTTTTGTGAAATGAAAACCAGCTCTTCCTGTTGTGTTCTGCAGGCGGTGCGCGGGCTCAAAGCAGAGGAGGGAAGCGTAGCAAAGGCCAGCGGAGGAGTAGCAGAGCGAAGGGAGAGGGAGCGGGGGCTTCCGGAGGGGAGGGTGTGACTTTGAACCCTCTCTCAGGGTTTGTCTGTTTGCCTTTGTGTTTCACGTGCCACAGGTAACTCGGGAGAGGTGAAGGGGCCAAGTGGGGAGGGCTGTGAGGAGGTAAGGGGTTTGTGTGCGTGTGCGGTAGCTTAGAATTGAGAAGAAGGTGTTCAGTGCTTTTAGTATTTGTGTTTGGTACTGCAGGTCTTGCCCTGGACCTCTGGAGTCGGCTGAGAGCTTGTGGTGAGTCAGGGAGGTAAGGAGAAGGATTGCGGGCTCGGTGACTTTTGCAAGAACCGTGGCCATTGGATTTTTTTTGCTCTTGTAGGGCATGGAGAGCAGGAGACGCTTGGAATCAGACTGTGGAATGGCTTTGGGACAGGCGAGGCCAGTGTTGAGGAGCTTTGGAGGAGCCCGAGGGTTGGTAAGGAACAGGCCGGGCGGGATGTCTGGGGGGGGGGGGTGGAGATGAGGGCCACCACAAGCTGTTCCCTGTTTTTGGTTTGTTTCTGGCAGATGACGAAGAGGAACTTGTCAAGGTCTGCAGCATGGCTGGCGTCTGCCGTGGGAGTTGTGAGCAGTGAGGTTGCCTCGAGACGCGTGGGACTATGCACGCTAAGTAGAGGGACTCTTTTGCGAGGCGAGGGGCTGGGGCACAGTGTCAGAATGGCAGGAAGGGCTTTGAGACGTAGCCTTCCCGTGTACTATGCGAAGCAGAATGTCTGAGACGACGCTTGGGAGGTGCCTGGGAGGGGAATGGTCAGTTTCAGCGTAGGTAGTGCCTGGGAGTCAAATGCCCGGATGAGAAGGTGCCGTTAGTGGGGCTTGAGTCTGGGGTGTCGTGTCAGGGGCAGTAGGTAACGGTCCTTGGTGAAGCAGGCAAGGGTGGGAAAGTAGTGTTTGTTGCCTTTGGCTCCTCGCAGAGAGTTGCGCTGTGGCTGCTTCAGGCGAAGTCCAGCTTTGGTTCCTAGCCAGAGAGTTGTGCTTTAGAAGTGCCTGGAGAAGTCCTGACCCTGGGAGACCTTCCTAGATACGGTTGGCCGCTTCTTGGGACGCGGGCTGGCCCCCTGCGTAGCAATGAGCGTGCGTTTTTGTGAGTATGAAAGCCCGAGCCTCATGCTGTGTGAGGGAGGCAGAAGCTCATCCCAGGCAGGTGAAGGTTGCCTGCGCGGGGACGCCCGCTAAGGTTGGGCCTGCCACCTGGCACTGCCATGACGATTGTCGGAGCTGGTTTGCCGATGGTCTTCCCGGGGTCCTTGGGGTTGGTAAGATAAGGAACCATGAGAAGCATGCTTTGCTATCTGTATAGTTTTCTGTATTAATAAGCTAGCTGTGAGTTTTCTGCTTGTCTCTGCTTTTCTGTCAGCTGGAATTCTTGAACTGTGGAAGGTAGGTGTTGGGGTTTTATATTGACAGTGTAGTTCTCTCCTCTTGATGAGCTGTGTGAATGGACAGGAGAGCTCTGAGAATAAGCTTGTAGTTAATGAGTCGGGGCCAGGGAGTCTGCTTGGGAGTGGGCGTGATAGTCTATGTCGAGTGAGTGTGTGAGCCAGAGGGTGTGAGGGTCTGTGTTGAGATTGTCTGAATATGAGTCTGTGTATGCCTGTCAAACCTGCGGGTCGGCGTGATCTTGGGCTGAGACTTAGAGGCAGAATAAGCTTTTGCTTGGCGTTGCTGTGAAGAAGGCCCGGTTGTTCTCGCAGATGGCTTGGTGGTTAGCCCCGTGTGAGAGGCTGATGGAGGAGGGTTGAGCTGAGTGAGGGTACCAAGTGAGTCACTTTGTGGTGTCAGCAGCCAGTTCCAGTTGATTCTCCTGGGGGTGCTTATCTTATGCCTGGCTGTGTGTTTTTAAATCGGTAGGTGCGGAGCGAGGAGCGAAGGGGAGCTGGGTGCTCCAGAGCTGTCCTGCACTCGGTGAGTTCCGCTTAGCAGACTGCAGCAGCGAGTGCGTGAGTGTCTTGAAATTTTTGTGAAATGAAAACCAGCTCTTCCTGTTGTGTTCTGCAGGCGGTGCGCGGGCTCAAAGCAGAGGAGGGAAGCGTAGCAAAGGCCAGCGGAGGAGTAGCAGAGCGAAGGGAGAGGGAGCGGGGGCTTCCGGAGGGGAGGGTGTGACTTTGAACCCTCTCTCAGGGTTTGTCTGTTTGCCTTTGTGTTTCACGTGCCACAGGTAACTCGGGAGAGGTGAAGGGGCCAAGTGGGGAGGGCTGTGAGGAGGTAAGGGGTTTGTGTGCGTGTGCGGTAGCTTAGAATTGAGAAGAAGGTGTTCAGTGCTTTTAGTATTTGTGTTTGGTACTGCAGGTCTTGCCCTGGACCTCTGGAGTCGGCTGAGAGCTTGTGGTGAGTCAGGGAGGTAAGGAGAAGGATTGCGGGCTCGGTGACTTTTGCAAGAACCGTGGCCATTGGATTTTTTTTGCTCTTGTAGGGCATGGAGAGCAGGAGACGCTTGGAATCAGACTGTGGAATGGCTTTGGGACAGGCGAGGCCAGTGTTGAGGAGCTTTGGAGGAGCCCGAGGGTTGGTAAGGAACAGGCCGGGCAGGATGTCTGGGGGGGGGGGGTGGAGATGAGGGCCACCACAAGCTGTTCCCTGTTTTTGGTTTGTTTCTGGCAGATGACGAAGAGGAACTTGTCAAGGTCTGCAGCATGGCTGGCGTCTGCCGTGGGAGTTGTGAGCAGTGAGGTTGCCTCGAGACGCGTGGGACTATGCACGCTAAGTAGAGGGACTCTTTTGCGAGGCGAGGGGCTGGGGCACAGTGTCAGAATGGCAGGAAGGGCTTTGAGACGTAGCCTTCCCGTGTACTATGCGAAGCAGAATGTCTGAGACGACGCTTGGGAGGTGCCTGGGAGGGGAATGGTCAGTTTCAGCGTAGGTAGTGCCTGGGAGTTAAATGCCCGGATGAGAAGGTGCCGTTAGTGGGGCTTGAGTCTGGGGTGTCGTGTCAGGGGCAGTAGGTAACGGTCCTTGGTGAAGCAGGCAAGGGTGGGAAAGTAGTGTTTGTTGCCTTTGGCTCCTCGCAGAGAGTTGCGCTGTGGCTGCTTCAGGCGAAGTCCAGCTTTGGTTCCTAGCCAGAGAGTTGTGCTTTAGAAGTGCCTGGAGAAGTCCTGACCCTGGGAGACCTTCCTAGATACGGTTGGCCGCTTCTTGGGGACGCGGGCTGGCCCCCTGCGTAGCAATGAGCGTGCGTTTTTGTGAGTATGAAAGCCCGAGCCTCATGCTGTGTGAGGGAGGCAGAAGCTCATCCCAGGCAGGTGAAGGTTGCCTGCGCGGGGACGCCCGCTAAGGTTGGGCCTGCCACCTGGCACTGCCATGACGATTGTCGGAGCTGGTTTGCCGATGGTCTTCCCGGGGTCCTTGGGGTTGGTAAGATAAGGAACCATGAGAAGCATGCTTTGCTATCTGTATAGTTTTCTGTATTAATAAGCTAGCTGTGAGTTTTCTGCTTGTCTCTGCTTTTCTGTCAGCTGGAATTCTTGAACTGTGGAAGGTAGGTGTTGGGGTTTTATATTGACAGTGTAGTTCTCTCCTCTTGATGAGCTGTGTGAATGGACAGGAGAGCTCTGAGAATAAGCTTGTAGTTAATGAGTCGGGGCCAGGGAGTCTGCTTGGGAGTGGGCGTGATAGTCTATGTCGAGTGAGTGTGTGAGCCAGAGGGTGTGAGGGTCTGTGTTGAGATTGTCTGAATATGAGTCTGTGTATGCCTGTCAAACCTGCGGGTCGGCGTGATCTTGGGCTGAGACTTAGAGGCAGAATAAGCTTTTGCTTGGCGTTGCTGTGAAGAAGGCCCGGTTGTTCTCGCAGATGGCTTGGTGGTTAGCCCCGTGTGAGAAGCTGATGGAGGAGGGTTTGAGCTGAGTGAGGGTACCAAGTGAGTCACTTTGTGGTGTCAGCAGCCAGTTCCAGTTGATTCTCCTGGGGGTGCTTATCTTATGCCTGGCTGTGTGTTTTTAAATCGGTAGGTGCGGAGCGAGGAGCGAAGGGGAGCTGGGTGCTCCAGAGCTGTCCTGCACTCGGTGAGTTCCGCTTAGCAGACTGCAGCAGCGAGTGCGTGAGTGTCTTGAAATTTTTGTGAAATGAAAACCAGCTCTTCCTGTTGTGTTCTGCAGGCGGTGCGCGGGCTCAAAGCAGAGGAGGGAAGCGTAGCAAAGGCCAGCGGAGGAGTAGCAGAGCGAAGGGAGAGGGAGCGGGGGCTTCCGGAGGGAGGGTGTGACTTTGAACCCTCTCTCAGGGTTTGTCTGTTTGCCTTTGTGTTTCACGTGCCACAGGTAACTCGGGAGAGGTGAAGGGGCCAAGTGGGGAGGGCTGTGAGGAGGTAAGGGGTTTGTGTGCGTGTGCGGTAGCTTAGAATTGAGAAGGTGTTCAGTGCTTTTAGTATTTGTGTTTGGTACTGCAGGTCTTGCCCTGGACCTCTGGAGTCGGCTGAGAGCTTGTGGTGAGTCAGGGAGGTAAGGAGAAGGATTGCGGGCTCGGTGACTTTTGCAAGAACCGTGGCCATTGGATTTTTTTTGCTCTTGTAGGGCATGGAGAGCAGGAGACGCTTGGAATCAGACTGTGGAATGGCTTTGGGACAGGCGAGGCCAGTGTTGAGGAGCTTTGGAGGAGCCCGAGGGTTGGTAAGGAACAGGCCGGGCGGGATGTCTGGGGGGGGGGGTGGAGATGAGGGCCACCACAAGCTGTTCCCTGTTTTTGGTTTGTTTCTGGCAGATGACGAAGAGGAACTTGTCAAGGTCTGCAGCATGGCTGGCGTCTGCCGTGGGAGTTGTGAGCAGTGAGGTTGCCTCGAGACGCGTGGGACTATGCACGCTAAGTAGAGGGACTCTTTTGCGAGGCGAGGGGCTGGGGCACAGTGTCAGAATGGCAGGAAGGGCTTTGAGACGTAGCCTTCCCGTGTACTATGCGAAGCAGAATGTCTGAGACGACGCTTGGGAGGTGCCTGGGAGGGGAATGGTCAGTTTCAGCGTAGGTAGTGCCTGGGAGTTAAATGCCCGGATGAGAAGGTGCCGTTAGTGGGGCTTGAGTCTGGGGTGTCGTGTCAGGGGCAGTAGGTAACGGTCCTTGGTGAAGCAGGCAAGGGTGGGAAAGTAGTGTTTGTTGCCTTTGGCTCCTCGCAGAGAGTTGCGCTGTGGCTGCTTCAGGCGAAGTCCAGCTTTGGTTCCTAGCCAGAGAGTTGTGCTTTAGAAGTGCCTGGAGAAGTCCTGACCCTGGGAGACCTTCCTAGATACGGTTGGCCGCTTCTTGGGACGCGGGCTGGCCCCCTGCGTAGCAATGAGCGTGCGTTTTTGTGAGTATGAAAGCCCGAGCCTCATGCTGTGTGAGGGAGGCAGAAGCTCATCCCAGGCAGGTGAAGGTTGCCTGCGCGGGGACGCCCGCTAAGGTTGGGCCTGCCACCTGGCACTGCCATGACGATTGTCGGAGCTGGTTTGCCGATGGTCTTCCCGGGGTCCTTGGGGTTGGTAAGATAAGGAACCATGAGAAGCATGCTTTGCTATCTGTATAGTTTTCTGTATTAATAAGCTAGCTGTGAGTTTTCTGCTTGTCTCTGCTTTTCTGTCAGCTGGAATTCTTGAACTGTGGAAGGTAGGTGTTGGGGTTTTATATTGACAGTGTAGTTCTCTCCTCTTGATGAGCTGTGTGAATGGACAGGAGAGCTCTGAGAATAAGCTTGTAGTTAATGAGTCGGGGCCAGGGAGTCTGCTTGGGAGTGGGCGTGATAGTCTATGTCGAGTGAGTGTGTGAGCCAGAGGGTGTGAGGGTCTGTGTTGAGATTGTCTGAATATGAGTCTGTGTATGCCTGTCAAACCTGCGGGTCGGCGTGATCTTGGGCTGAGACTTAGAGGCAGAATAAGCTTTTGCTTGGCGTTGCTGTGAAGAAGGCCCGGTTGTTCTCGCAGATGGCTTGGTGGTTAGCCCCGTGTGAGAGGCTGATGGAGGAGGGTTGAGCTGAGTGAGGGTACCAAGTGAGTCACTTTGTGGTGTCAGCAGCCAGTTCCAGTTGATTCTCCTGGGGGTGCTTATCTTATGCCTGGCTGTGTGTTTTTAAATCGGTAGGTGCGGAGCGAGGAGCGAAGGGGAGCTGGGTGCTCCAGAGCTGTCCTGCACTCGGTGAGTTCCGCTTAGCAGACTGCAGCAGCGAGTGCGTGAGTGTCTTGAAATTTTTGTGAAATGAAAACCAGCTCTTCCTGTTGTGTTCTGCAGGCGGTGCGCGGGCTCAAAGCAGAGGAGGGAAGCGTAGCAAAGGCCAGCGGAGGAGTAGCAGAGCGAAGGGAGAGGGAGCGGGGGCTTCCGGAGGGGAGGGTGTGACTTTGAACCCTCTCTCAGGGTTTGTCTGTTTGCCTTTGTGTTTCACGTGCCACAGGTAACTCGGGAGAGGTGAAGGGGCCAAGTGGGGAGGGCTGTGAGGAGGTAAGGGGTTTGTGTGCGTGTGCGGTAGCTTAGAATTGAGAAGAAGGTGTTCAGTGCTTTTAGTATTTGTGTTTGGTACTGCAGGTCTTGCCCTGGACCTCTGGAGTCGGCTGAGAGCTTGTGGTGAGTCAGGGAGGTAAGGAGAAGGATTGCGGGCTCGGTGACTTTTGCAAGAACCGTGGCCATTGGATTTTTTTTGCTCTTGTAGGGCATGGAGAGCAGGAGACGCTTGGAATCAGACTGTGGAATGGCTTTGGGACAGGCGAGGCCAGTGTTGAGGAGCTTTGGAGGAGCCCGAGGGTTGGTAAGGAACAGGCCGGGCAGGATGTCTGGGGGGGGGGGGTGGAGATGAGGGCCACCACAAGCTGTTCCCTGTTTTTGGTTTGTTTCTGGCAGATGACGAAGAGGAACTTGTCAAGGTCTGCAGCATGGCTGGCGTCTGCCGTGGGAGTTGTGAGCAGTGAGGTTGCCTCGAGACGCGTGGGACTATGCACGCTAAGTAGAGGGACTCTTTTGCGAGGCGAGGGGCTGGGGCACAGTGTCAGAATGGCAGGAAGGGCTTTGAGACGTAGCCTTCCCGTGTACTATGCGAAGCAGAATGTCTGAGACGACGCTTGGGAGGTGCCTGGGAGGGGAATGGTCAGTTTCAGCGTAGGTAGTGCCTGGGAGTTAAATGCCCGGATGAGAAGGTGCCGTTAGTGGGGCTTGAGTCTGGGGTGTCGTGTCAGGGGCAGTAGGTAACGGTCCTTGGTGAAGCAGGCAAGGGTGGGAAAGTAGTGTTTGTTGCCTTTGGCTCCTCGCAGAGAGTTGCGCTGTGGCTGCTTCAGGCGAAGTCCAGCTTTGGTTCCTAGCCAGAGAGTTGTGCTTTAGAAGTGCCTGGAGAAGTCCTGACCCTGGGAGACCTTCCTAGATACGGTTGGCCGCTTCTTGGGACGCGGGCTGGCCCCCTGCGTAGCAATGAGCGTGCGTTTTTGTGAGTATGAAAGCCCGAGCCTCATGCTGTGTGAGGGAGGCAGAAGCTCATCCCAGGCAGGTGAAGGTTGCCTGCGCGGGGACGCCCGCTAAGGTTGGGCCTGCCACCTGGCACTGCCATGACGATTGTCGGAGCTGGTTTGCCGATGGTCTTCCGGGGGTCCTTGGGCTTGGTAAGGAACAGGCCGGGCGGGATGTCTGGGGGTGTGGAGATGAGGGCCACCACGGGCTGTTTCCTGTTGCCAATCAGCACAGTGAGTACAGCACGAACATTTGGCCTCTGCTCCCACAGCAGAAGAGCCACGAGGGAAAGCTGGTGCTGGGATTCTTCAGCACACAGGCTGCTTTACAACGGTGTCACCATCATTCCTGACACTGATCACTTTCATAGGTAAAAGTCCATTTGAATTGTACCTCTCCGGACCTTGCTCTAGGGGGCCAGCAGCACAGCGAGGAGAGGACGAACGTTTGCCCTCTGATTCCACAGCTGAAGAGCCAGGAGGGAAAGCTGGTGAGAGTGATCTTCAGCACACAGTCAGCTTTGCAACGGTGCCTCCATCATTGCTCTCACTGCTCACTTTCATATCTGAGAGAGCATGTGAATGTAACATCTGCAGAGCTTGCTATCTCCTACCCAGCAGCACAGTGAGTAGAGCATGAACGTTTGTTCTTTACTCCCACAGCAGAAGAGCCAGCAGGGAAAGCTGGTGATGGCAATCTTCAGCACACAGTCAGCTTTGCGACTCTTTCAACATCAATCCTGTCTCTCCTCAGTTTCATACCTAAAAGTACATTTAACTACAAATTCTTGACTACAAATTCTCGGGTGGTCTCTCTCAGCTGCCCAGCAGCACAGTGAGTACAGCACGAACGTTTGGCCTCTGCTCCCACAGCAGAAGAGCCAGGAGGGAAAGCTAGTGCAGGCCCTGTTCAGCACACAATCACCTTTGCATTGGTGCCTCCATCATTGCTTTCACTGCTCACTTCATACAGGAAAAGCATTTGAATGGAATCAGTCCAGAACCTGCTCTCTGCTGCGCAGCAACACAGTCAGCACAGAATGAACGTTTGGCATCAGCTCCCACAGCAGAAGGACCAGCAGGGAAAGCTGGTGCTGGGCCTCTTCAGCACACAGTCAGCTTTGCAACGGTGTCACAATCATTGCTTTCACTGCTCACTGTCATACATGAAAGTGCATTTGAATGCAACCTCTCTGGAGCCTGCACTCTGCTGCCCAGCAACACACTGAGTAGAGCATGAATGTTTGGCCTCTGCTCCCACAGCAGAAGAGCCACGAGGGAAAGCTGGTGCTAGGACTTCAGCTCACAGTCAGGTTTCAAGTGTGTCACCATCATTGCTGTCACCTTTCACTTTCATACCTGAAATAGCAGTTGAATACAACCTCTCTGAATCCTGCACTCTGCTGCCCAGCAGCACAGTGCGTAGAGCATGAGCGTTCGTTCTTTAATCCCACAGCAGAAGAGCCACGACGGAAAGCTGGTGCTGGAATTCTTCAGCACACAGGCAGCTTTACAACTGTGTCAACATAATTCCTGACACTGCTCACTTTCATAGGTAAAAGTCCATTTTAGTTGTACCTCTCCGGACGTTGCTCTAGGGGGCCCAGCAGCACAGCGAGGAGAGCATGAACGTTTGCCCTCTGCTTCCCCAGCTGAAGAGCCAGGAGGTAAAGCTGGTGCGAGTGATCTTCAGTACACAGTCAGCTTTGCATCGGTGCCTCCATCATTGCTCTCACTACTCACTTTGATATCTGAGAGTGCATTTGAATGCAACATCTGCGGAGCTTGCTCTCGCCTACCCAGCAGCACAGTGAGTAGAGCATGAACGTTTGATCTTTACTCCAACAGTAGAAGAGCCAGCAGGGAAAGCTGGTGCTGGGCCTCTTCAGCACACAGTCAGCTTTGTGACTCTTTCAACATCAATCCTGTCTCTCCTCGGTTTCATACCTAAAAGGCCATTTGACTACAAATTTTCGGGTGGTTGCTCTCAGCTGCCCAGCAGCACAGTGAGTACAGCACGAACTTTTGGCCTCTTCTCCCACAGCAGAAGAGCCAGGATTGAAAGCTGGTGCTGGACCTGTTCAGCACACAATCACCTTTACATTGGTGCCTCCATCGTTGCTTTCACTGCTCACTTTAATGCAGGAAAAGCATTTGAATGGAATCAGTCCAGAGCCTGCTCTCTGCTGCGCAGCAACACAGTCCGCACAGAATGAACAGTGGCATCTGCTCCCACAGCAGAAGGACCAGCAGGGAAAGCTAGTGCTGGGCCTCTTCAGCACACAAGCAGCTTTGCAACGGTGTCACCATCATTGCACACTCCACGGTTTCATACCTAAAAGTCCATTTGATTCCAAATTCTCAGGTGGTCTCTCTCAGCTGCCCAGCAGCACAGTGAGTACAGCACGAACGTTTGGCATCTGCTCCCACAGCAGAAGAGCAAGGATTGAAAGCTCGTGCTGGACCTGTTCAGCACACAATCACCTTTACATTGGTGCCTCCATCGTTGCTTTCACTGCTAACACTCATACAGGAAAAGCATTTGAATAGAATCAGTCCAGAGCCTGCTTCTTGCTGGCAAAAACACAGCACAGAATGAACAGTGGCATCTGCTCACACGGCAGAAGGACGAGCAGGGAAAGCTAGTGCTGTGTCTCTTCAGCACACAAGCAGGTTGGCAACCGGGTCACCATCATTGCCGTCTCTCCTCGGTTTCATACCTAAAAGTCCATTTGAATCCAAATTCTCAGGTGGTGTCGCTCAGCTGCCCAGCAGCACAGTGAGTACAGCACGAACGTTTGGCCTCTGCTCCCACAGCAGAAGAGCCAGGATTGAAAGCTGGTGCTGGACCTGTTCAGCACACAATCCCCTTTACATTGGTGCCTCCATCGTTGCTTTCACTGCTCACTTTCATACAGGAAAAGCATTTGAATGGAATCAGTCCAGAGCCTGCTCTCTGCTGCGCAGCAACACAGTCAGCACAGAATGAACAGTGGCATCTGCTCACACGGCAGAAGGATCATCAGGGAAAGCTAGTGCTGGGCCTCTTCAGCACACAAGCAGCTTTGCAACGGTGTCACCATCATTGCAGTCTCTCCTCGGTTTCATACCTAAAAGTCCATTTGAATCCAAATTCTCAGGTGGTCTCTCTCAGCTGCCCAGCAGCACAGTGAGTACAGCACGAACGTTTGGCCTCTGCTCCCACAGCAGAAGAGCCAGGATTGAAAGCTGGTGCTGGACCTGTTCAGCACACAATCCCCTTTACATTGGTGCCTCCATCGTTGCTTTCACTGCTCACTTTCATACAGGAAAAGCATTTGAATGGAATCAGTCCAGAGCCTGCTCTCTGCTGCGCAGCAACACAATCAGCACAGAATGAACAGTGGCATCTGCTCACACGGCAGAAGGACCAGCAGGGAAAGCTAGTGCTGGGCCTCTTCAGCAAAGAAGCAGATTTGCAACGGTGTCACCATCATTCCAGTCTCTCCTCGGTTTCATACCTAAAAGTCCATTTGAATCCGAATTCTCAGGTGGTGTCGCTAAGCTGCCCAGCAGCACAGTGAGTACAGCACGAACGTTTGGCCTCTGCTCCCACAGCAGAAGAGCCAGGATTGAAAGCTGGTGCTGGACCTGTTCAGCACACAATCCCCTTTACATTGGTGCTTTCATCGTTGCTTTCACTGCTCACTTTCATACAGGAAAAGCATTTGAATGAAATCAGTCCAGAGCCTGCTCTCTGCTGCGCAGCAACACAGTCAGCACATAATGAACAGTGGATTCTGCTCGCACAGCAGAAGGACCAGCAGGGAAAGCTAGTGCTCTGCTTCTTCAGCACACACGCAGCTTTGCTACGGGGTCACCATCATTGCAGTCTCTCCTCGGTTTCATACCTAAAAGTCCATTTGATTCAAATTCTCAGGTGGTCTCTCTCAGCTGCCCAGCAGCACAGTGAGTACAGCACGAACGTTTGGCCTCTGCTCCCACAGCAGAAGAGCCAGGATTGAAAGCTGGTGCTGCACCTGTTCAGCACACAACCACGTTTACATTGGTGCCTCCATCGTTGCTTTCACTGCTCACTTTCATACAGGAAAAGCATTTGAATGGAATCAGTCCAGAGGCTGCTCTCTGCTGCGCAGCAACACAGTCAGCACAGAATGAACAGTGGCATCTGCTCACACGGCAGAAGGATCATCAGGGAAAGCTAGTGCTGTGTCTCTTCAGCACACAAGCAGCTTTGCAACGGTGTCACCATCATTGCAGTCTCTCCTCCGTTTCATACCTAAAGGTCCATTTGAATGCACCCTCTTCGGAGCTTGCTCTCGGCTGCCCAGCAGCACAGTGAGTAGAGCACGAACGGTTGCCGTCTGCTCCCACAGTCGAAGAGCCAGGAGGGAAAGCATGTGCTGGGCATCTTCAGCACACAGTTAGCTTTGCAGCAGTGCCTCCATCATTGCTGTCGCTCCTCACTTTCATACCGAGAAGTTCATTTGAATCCAACTTCTCTGCTCGTTTCTCTTGGCTGCCCAGCAGCACAGTCAGTAGAGCACGAACGTCTGGCCTCTGCTATCAGAGCCGAAGAGCCAGGAGGGAAAGCATGTGCTGGGCATCTTCAGCACACAGTCAGCTTTGCAACGGTGTCACCATCATTGCTGTTGCTCCTCGCTTTCATACCGAAAGGTCCATTTGAAAGCGCCCTCTTCGGAGCTTGCTCTCGGCTGCCCAGCAGCACAGTGAGTAGAGCACGAACGGTTGCCGTCTGCTCCCACAGTCGAAGAGCCAGGAGGGAAAGCATGTGCTGGGCATCTTCAGCACACAGTCAGCTTTGCAACGGTGTCACCATCATTGCTGTCGCTCCTCAGTGTCATACCTAAAGGTCCATTTGAATGCACCCTCTTCGGAGCTTGCTCTCGGCTGCCCAGCTGCACAGTGAGTAGAGCACGAACAGTTGCCGTCTGCTCCCACAATCGAAGAGCCAGGAGGGAAAGCTGGTGCTCTGAATCTTCTGCACACAGTCAGCTTTGCAACAGTGCCTCCATCATTGCTGTCGCTCCTCACTTTCATACCGAGAAGTTCATTT